>NC_137979.1:2134339-2260471 GCF_963924665.1 Micromys minutus
GAATGTCTCTCTAAGACCTTCTCTTCATAATCTAGTCTGTATTCCTCATCCATACCAATTTTCCCCAGCCCCAAGCCCTGCTTTTTCTACTTTGTTTCCAGGTTCATAAACATTTTTTTCTTTCCTTTAGTCAACAAAATTTATGAATTTTTTGGTTTAAGGTTGGCTACTCCACTGCCCCTTCTCCAGTCACTGTAGATCCCCTCCCCCATACTGCTCCTCTGTGCTCCTTAACCATGAGCAGCAAGTCTCTTTCATGACATCGCTGCAGGTATAGAAATGTCACCAGAGAGCTCAAAAGTATAAATAAATCAAAAGCTCTACCCACATTTTTCTAAGCCAGACTCCCACTCAATCAGGCAAATGGATTCCTGTTTAACCCCCACGGAAACTCTACAGATACAGTTTGTCTCATCATACCGCTGAGGATGTCTATCGGCAATGTGCGGAGCAGAACCACTGGTGGCCAATAAGAGACCTTTATTGACTCATTGAACAACCAAGTCCTGTCAACAGAACACTATTGATAAACGCCCCACTCTCTGGTCCCTTGTATGCAAATAAATTACTTTCCTTTCACATATTTATAGTCTGAAATATGTTTTTATGTTTGTTCAATTCTTCTCTCCATAGAAGATATGTTTTTGTGAAAATATCAGTTTTGCCAGCATCATGTCCTATGAGCTAAACACAGTGCCTGGTTTACAGGAGATGTGAGACCAGTTTTGGTTGGGTGCAGTCCGGGTGATGAGAGCAGTGAGCCCAAGTATTCCCTCCACTCAGGGGTTCTAGAACTGAATCCACTGTGTTTCATGCCCCTGTGGTAATGTTTACACAGGCAAATCACACACACACACACACACACACACACACACACACACACACAGCTATCTCAGTCAAAGCAGTTCCTTTCTTCTCAGCCACTATGAGGGGAATTTGGCAGCAGGCACTGGAGGGCAATGCTCAAGAGATCACGGTGGAGGCTGAGAAGCTGACCGCCTAAGGAGATCTCAACTTTCTCTCGGTGATGTCTAAGGCAGTTGGTTTAATTCAGATGGATTTAATGGCACTTGTTTAATACTAAAATCTGGGATGCATGTTAAGAAATGAGCGGCCTCACACAGACCAGCACTTTTTACTAAGTGGTCCCATCAGGAATAATGAAGGGCATATTCCTACAGGAGAAAATGGAGGATCCCAAATTCAAAAACCACTGGAGTGGTTACTCTTCAAGGTAACATTGAAAGTCCAGCTGTCTCTAGCCCAGTGTGACTCTCCCTTTTCTACTCCAGGATTTCATACTTGCTTTGACCTACATCCCCTGTGCTTACAAAATGAAGCAATAAACACCTTAAAACAAACTTTGTTTATGTAAGTTTGTACCCAGTTAGCCTTCAGCTTGGAAAATGATGCCATAGTTCTGTACTGCACACAGATCTGTGCATTCAAATCTCGCGAAGCGTTGCAACAGCCTTGTGGCTCTTATATTTAAAAGATGGTTTCTTTTCTCCTCTCCAAATTAACATTTAAGAAAGCAAAAAAAACCAAACAAACAAACAAACAAAAACACTAGAATATTGAAGTCTGTTGAGTGTCACAAAACATGTTATAGCTAAACCAAGGCAAGACCCCAGTCCCAACCGTTCATCCCTTGTATTGGTGAGCCCGGAACGACGACTCCCTTTCCAGCGGCAGCAGACATTGTTTACCAGTCACCAGCCTCCTTCCCACCGCACCTAGAGGCAACTTTATTTAGAAACCCTTTCATCAGTGTTCCACGCAGTCACTGAGCTCAGGTTTCAAGCTGAGAGCTGAAACCTATGGGCCCTGCTGCACTAACCCAGTTGTGTAAGTCGGGCAGCCTGGGTGTGCTGCTTGCTGCGGAGGGGTCCACAGTACAGAAATGGCAGGGGACTGAGCAGTGTCCACTGAGCACATCTGACCCATCTCATTCGTGCACCTCATTCTTCACTCCTTCCACAACTCCATCAATTACAATAAGGGCTGAGATGGAGACATCTGATAAGTCGACATTGAAGAAAGCAGAAACACAAGAGAAAAATGCCCTGCCTTCAAAGGGAGTGATTGGGCAGGAGACACACACTGGTGAATTGTAATGAGGCAGACACTGGCAACGTGGACCGCACAGTCACAAGCAGTGCCTACTTCTTTACCTTCTTTTAGCTGCTTGGCTTTGTAAGATGCAGAGGTTCAAGTTCAAGTGACCATGCCACCCCTTTCATGGCAAAGAATCAGAACTCTGGGCCGCAGAGGCCTTCCCTGACCTCCTGCTCATCTGCCGGTCCGGCCAGTGGGGAAAAGAAAAGAATTCGCCTTTCCGGAAGAGAAAAGCTGGGTAGGAAGTAGTGAAAGATACAATGAAACTTTAAATTGTCCAAGGCATCCTCCAGGCTGTAAGTGAAGTTTAGTCATGTCATGGTGCCGTTTTGCTGTTGTTCAAAGGATTTTAATTATTGGAATGCACAATTTTTAAACAGCAAACTAAAAGTTTTTAACCAGAAGAAAGAACAGCATGGGTGGCAGAAAGGGGGCAATAAAGTGTCTGTTGAGATGGAAATGATTTGCTGACCAATCTGACGGTCTTTGATGGATCCCTGAATCCACAGAGTGAGAGAAATGAACTAATTCTCCAAAGTTGTTATCACATCTCTCCCTCTCTCTCTCTCTCTCTCTCTCTCTCTCTCTCTCTCTCTCTCTCTCTCTCTCACACACACACACACACACACACACACACACAATCAATCAACTTAACTAAATTGGGGGGGGGGGGCATGACTGATTAAATACACAGAAAGTAATCTACTAGGAAAATCCACCAGAAGAATTTTTAATTTCCCATTTTCTAGTTGCCCAAAACTCACAGGCCTGAGTTTAATTTTGTTATAGTTACATAGGAGGTGGGGATGAGTCACTGTCAAAGTAATCCACATGCAAAAAGATGTTAATTGCATCCTAGGCCTCCATTAAAGAGCTAAGTGGTGGTTTCAGCCTCCCTGTGGGTGACCAGAGAGTGCACACCCCTTTCCTAACCACCATGGAAACACTTAACTGGTGTTTTTTGCAATCAACCCAGCTTGAAGCAACAGCATTAGAGTGCAGTGAAAACTCTAAGACAACACCTTATGTAAACCCAAATGGCCTTCAGTTGTAGAAAACAAATGAGACTGTGTCTTTTAGACTTTTTCTGTCTTGCATATTTCATTCTCCAATTTAACTGGGACAGGGGGGCTAACTAACTAATAATAAAACTGATACCATACCTCAAACACTAACAAAGCATTTCCTATCTTCCATACTCTTCCCTCCTTCGATAAACAGACTTAAAGTAGATGCTTCTTCATTTAACACTTTCACAGGAATTGGCAACTAGTTAAAATCCTCTTGTTAACTGGACTAAAACACAGATTTGAGTGTGTATAAGAATCAATGACCTTCCCAAGACTCCAACTCAAATAGAGGTTGTTAACGAAATATATCTGAGAATACTCCTTCTGACTCTGTAAAGAGATTTCACTTTAAAAATCACCTCTAAAACAGAGATGAATCCTCCCCTGCACTGTCTAATTGCTGTGCCTAAACTGAGCATATGGGGCTCTGGGGTGGGTCTACCCCTTGAGATCTCCAAGCATTTGTCTGTTTAATTGTACTTTAAAAACAGATTGTTCTGCTCAGGCATCTGTGACCAGCAGCATTTGGGAATTTGCCCTCGATGTTTGATGGAGGTTATCCAATCTGCAGGTCACCTGCTTCATATTTCACTGTGATCTCCTTCCTCCACGTTATCCTTGAAGATGGATATCAGTAGACCTTGAGTGTTGGTCCTTCTGACCAATCCCTGATCTCATCTTCCGCTGGCTCGGCCATAATGGCTGATCTAGCCCTAGGAAATGCGCCGCAGTCTCCTTAGAGCTTTGTGGAGATTATCACCTAAACACCCCAAGCAAAAAAAGGATTCTAGGTTCACAACTATTTCACCAATGAGTAAACTGAGGCTACAAGATTCAGTGATGCTTCCACATCATTCATCTAGTACGGAACAAAACCCAGACTGGGTGTAAGGATGCAGAACTCATGGCCAATGTCATTTCAGGAAATGGCAGTGACATTGGTAGATTTTCCAAGCCCTCCGTCCACCCATGTTGCTGTGTTGAACTAACAAATCACTGTATCATCAGGACCTAAACCACCAAAAAGATAATTCTCTTATCAGTATCAACCATGGCTTAAAATGGATAAGTCGTGGGCCATTTTCCTTCAGCTGTTCAGCACATGAAATCCTTAAACACTAAACAGTGTCCCCCCTAGGGACTTTCCAAAACTCCCTTGCCTGCTTTGGTGGCCTTGTTAGGAGCCAGGGCCTGAAAATGAGATATTTGCTCTCCTTTCCAAGCACTGTTAGAAGTGTTGAGATCACCTATCTCACCAGCAAGAAAGACGCGCCACAACAGGATCCTTCTACAGGTGTTTATTGTGGGTTTGAATGCAGTAGCGAAAGACCCCGAGCCCAGAAATCAACCCTCCTTATATATGCTTAGGAGGAATGTGTCACTACTTGATTGGTGCATTCTGTGTGTCCTAATTAGCATACTCGGGACTAGAGAACGAGTCAGCATGAGTCAGCAAAACAGGCATATGTGCATGCGCACTTAGGTTGTTTATCTCAAAACTGGCCAACCTCCCTTCGGGCTGGGCGCCATCTTGTAATGGCGAATGCAGTGGCTTCCCACAAGAAGTAGCTCATGGGGACATGGCCTAGAAGCAGCATCTAGAAACACAGAAAAGAGTGTAGAACCTCTTCTGAGAGGTCTGGGAAAATGCAGCCAGTGCTTCCCATTGCGGTGAGCAGCAGCCGGCTGCTTGTGGTTTCCACAGCACAGCTCTGAGGACAGGCCCTGTACCCGATCCTAGCGCTGGTCCCTCTTGTTTGCCCTCCTTCTACTTGTGCGGAAACTTCCAGCCTTCCTCCAACCCACAACCCCACTGTGCGCTGCCCCACAGCCCTTCAACACTTTTCTTCCCAGATTATAGTAGTCAGGTGTTAATGCTTCCCCTGAAGGGAAGTAGAAGTCAGAATCCCAAAAGCCTCCATTCTCCTCGATTCCCCTGATAATGACTTCACTGAAGGAAAGGCAGAGGGATGCTGCTTTATAATAAAAATGCAGAATCTCAAATTTCTGCATCCTTGGATAACACTATCTATCTAGGAGTAAAGGTCATTGCTTTAAAACAAATTCCATTTCTAGCCACATGACTGTAACAGCTAAATGTACCAGGCTAGGAGATGCCACAGGGAGCCACACAGCTGATCTCATCAAGGTAGAAAAGGTTTGAGGAAAAATAAAATATCCTGGAGAGGAAGGTATCATGTCTTTAGATTGAAGAATAAAGTGTTTACTTAATACTAAAAGAAAAGACAAATTTCTTTAGTAAATAAGGCTTTGTGAAAGTAAATCGTCTTTTAAAATTAGGGAATAAAAGCTGCAGTGCACAGGATGCACAGGTTCTGTGTTTTACTTCTGATTTGACATTCTCCAAGTATGCATATCTTTGTGAACATGTTACAAAAGAATGTTTAAATGCTTCCTTTCCATAACGATGTCCCAGATACTTACACTTGCATTTCTGGTAAGATACTTTCTCTAACCACCCAGTGGCATCCAGTGAGTTATTTCTCCAAGCCCTGTAAACAAACAGATGATCTTGGCTAGATCTTGTAGTACCCAGAGGTGCTAAGCAGACAGCCAGGAGGAAAAGGTCATCAACAGTATTGCTCAACTGTGAACCCTGGGAGTCACAGAATGACTGGCCTGCCAAGTTATACCCATATGTTGCTGTAAATATTAAAAATGAAATAACTTATCTCTTTATCGGCACTGCAGTCTCACTACGAGGGCGCCACTTCTAGTATAGAGCCTCGCGCACAGACTGTCACTCGTCCGCTAGCCGTATTCCCCACATGGCTCCCTTCCCTGGCCGTTTGCTCTGCCTGCCCTACTGCCTCTGTCCCGTGTGAAATTACCCCACCCCTCAGCATGTTTCTTTATCCCAATTCCCAAGACAAACATGACTCTAAGGCCCGGTAGCTTTTCATACAGGTTTATATATTCAGTTCTCAATCCACAAACCCTCTATACAATAAGATTACATCCCATGGACAAAGATACAAACTGCCCTTCCACATGAAATAAAAGACCTATAAAATCCTTAAAATGTTCCTAGCTACCTAATGCCAATTAGGTCCACCTGGATCCAGCTCATCCTTCTCAAGCTCCATCATGATTCCCTTCTCTCCCCTCTTTCTCTCTCCCCTCCGACCCTCTTTCTACCTTCCCTTCCCCTTCCCCTGCCCAATCACCAACTCTCACCTTTATTTTACTAATTAAGATGGGAAGGTTCTGATGAAGTCCTGAGTACATGACTAGGCAGCCCTTCTTGAGGAAGTGAATTAACATCAAACTACAAATGGCTGTAGGACACTCTACAACACCCATAGGTTAAAAAGTCCTGGTATGAATGTTATAGGGGTTATCAATCACATTCTTATTGTGATTAATGCCTGCTACGTGCAAGCAAACACTGTCTAGTACTGTAAATCTGGATAAGAACCCATGGTAAGGAGCGCATAGGCTGCAGAGGTAGACTTTACTCATGTTAGTTTCCCCCATGAATAAAGTATCAAATCACCTCCTCATTTGAATCCCTGTGCTCATAGATTAGTACAGCTCAGACATTATCAGAGACCTTTCTTGGAAGAGGAGTCATGATAGTTAAAACAGAAACTGGCCACTGGTCAATGCACAGAGAAAAAGCCTCTATGATGTGCTCAACCATAAACAAAACAATTAATATTCATATTCTTTTTTAAGGTTGTAATTAAGTATAATATTCATATTCTTTAACAACTAAGAACAATTCATCCTCCCTGTGACTCGGCAGGCGTCACAGAAGAGAGAGTAGAAAGGTTGTAAGAACCAGGAGTAGGAGGGAATGAGAAGAAACCATATCTTCTGGCGTGACCGTACCATTGTACTTGTGAGTTCAAGGCATCTATGGCTGCCTGCATAAGACCTGTGTTAGTACAAGCCAGTCAGCATCCAGCCAGCATCCAGCCAGCATCCAGCCAGCATCCAGCCAGCATCCAGTCAGCATCCAGTTAGCATCCAGCCAGCATCCAGTCAGCATCCAGTCAGCATCCAGCCAGCATCCAGCCAGCATCCAGCCAGCATCCAGTCAGCATCCAGCCAGCATCCAGCCAGCATCCAGTCAGCATCCAGCCAGCATCCAATCAGCATCCAGTCAGCATCCAGCCAGCATCCAGTCAGCATCCAGCCAGCATCCAGTCAGCATCCAGTCAGCATCCAGTCAGCATCCAGTCAGCATCCAGTCAGCATCCAGCATCCAGTCAGCATCCAGTCAGCATCCAGCCAGCATCCAGTCAGCATCCAGTCAGCATCCAGTCAGCATCCAGCCAGCATCCAGTCAGCATCCAGCATGTATCAAGGAGGGACTGAGGAGTCCCTGTCTCATCTGAGGATAAACAGTTGATGGTTTCTGGAGGAAGGAAAATTGGTTTTCTTTATATACCTTGGTTCTGTTTAGGTTCTTGGGTTCTTTTAAGGGGTGGTGGAATTGGGAGGTGGCTTGGTGGTAAAGAATGGATCTAAAATTCTGAAGGAAGATTACATACAGGTCAACATGATCAAAATACATTGTATATGAACTATGTGAAAATTTCAAAGAATTTTTAATTGGTAACACCAGCAAGTACTGTAGATCTAAAAGCTCCAGGCTATTGGGAACCTGAGTTCCTGAGCATGCTTACAATACAATGTGGCAAAAGCTAGGGGAAGAAGGAAGAGCAGTGAGAATAATTAGGTGGGGAGCTTGCTGTAGAGACCCAGAAAGGCAAGCAACACTTAGTTGAAAGAATATTAGAAAGCTGGTTTTTAGCTAATATGTCACCTGCCTTGTTTAACAAACTAAAGACGCCTCTATTTCTTCTATCCCCAGGGACACTCTCTCATCTATTTCTTCTGGAAGATTTACCACTGCACACATAATTAGAGGAGCTTAATGCTAGGTGCCATCAGAGTCTTGAAGTCCACACTCAAAGCAAATAGGCCTATGCTCAGCCATCCAGGCCTCCTTGTACTAGAGCCTTAAGTCTGGAACCAACACTTCACAGATAGAAAGAACACCAGTTGCATCCAACAGTTGCCCAAATGATGCCTCATGGCCTTGAGGCTCTCCCTGGTTTCTGCTTCCTAGTACCCTTAACTCCTAGTTGTTTGTTACCTTTTCCCAAAACCTAGTCCTCCAAGGAATCTTGTGCTCTAAGAACCTCTCATATCTTCAGCCACCAGGACCTGACTTCCAAAGCCTCCCAAACACTTCAGTAGCAAACTCGTTCCAAATAATCATCCCTACTTAATTCATTGCACCTGGACACTCAGTAAATATTTTAGGACCCACAGAAACTCTCATATCAAGGCCAAATCCTCCTTGCCAAAGACCACCAACTCTTTTTCCACCCACCACTACCTAGGTCTTGGCTTATGATATTTCCCTTCAAGCATTCACTCTCTCAGTTGAAAACATACAGCCTCAAACCCAGAGCAGGTATTTTACATAGGAATTTGGAGCCCTATGTAGGCACTAGTTAATGGTGAGCCACACGTTCACCCATCTAAGCCTATGAAATCCATTAAGTGTAATATTTTCAGGTTAGTCGCATATAGATTACTAAGCTGGAAAATTATGTTAGACCTCGAGTATTCTTGATTCAGCTTTATGGGCAATTAAGCTGAAAGTATTACTGGGGCTTGAGGAATCAATTAAACTAAACGTATAAAATAGAGTGACCATCCTCAAAAGCTTATGCAGTGAAGTGTTAGGGAATGTGTTTGCAAGAATGAGTAGCTTCTAGAATTTCATGCTCAGACTCCATGCACAACATAAATGAGTCAAAGGCAAAGAGCTATAACTGAGAATAACTCAGCTACAGCACCAGCCATATATCAAGTTCTCCATAAGAGCAGGGCCAAATCCACTTTATTCATTGCCAAATCCCCAAAGCCAGACACGCTAGAGCAAGTGCTGTGTACATATTTTTTGAATCAGTGGAATGTCAGACCCAGGCTAAGCACTTTATCTATATCATTTTATTTAATTCCCTCAACAGCATGGCAGATATTCTCATTTATAGCCAATGTGACAATGGAGACACTGAGTGGTTAAGCCAACAGGAGGTAAGATGTTAGGGCCACCTAAATACATGCTCAGACAACTCCGAGGCTTAGATTCTTAAGCTCTGTGCTATAGCTCATCCCACGCCATTGCCTAAGACCCACCACTTAGGAGCTCGATGTCTAGTGATGGGGGCTGATACGGACTGAACTATTGTTGTTGGAAATTGAGTCATCAAGTGGGACAGAGCTAAGGAAGTCACAAACAATGCATCTGGTTGGCAAGTCTTACATGGCCGCCTCCCACCACCACCTCCTCTCCGATTTCCACTTTCCAGGTTTGCTCACTCGTATCCACTTAGTGCTCTCCTAGCGGTGGTGCCTCACTTACACTATTGGTCCTGTCATTCTCCTGCCTAAGACCCAGCATTGGTGGCGAGCGACATCACCAGGCAGACAGAAATGCAGTCTCTGGCCCTACCCCAATCTCATCCCCTCCCATCCCGTCTCTCTGCACACCCCACTGTTCCTAGCCTTTATGTGTCCCTGATATTTTTCCACACCTTTGTCCTGCTTCGTATTGCCCTGAGAACACTCTCTTCATCCCTTAGGCATTAACACTTTCCCAGAACCTTCTTTGCCTTTCCTCGAGCTCCCAGCTCCAGATAATGCTAGTTCTTTCTGCCATGTTCAAAGGCCACAGCAGTTAGGTGTTAAATTGTGTCTCACTCCACCAGAACAAGTGAAAATAAAATGTTCAATCTGTCTTGCTTCTATCATAACCCCATAAGTGTAGACCTTAAATAAAACATTTTGGAATAAAGTATTTCATAGAATCAACTACTTTATTACAAGTATATAAACACTTCTTTTTTCCAATCCCCTGAGTGAGGAAAAACAGGTGCCTGCAATGTACTAACACGGTGTTTCTTTTCCTGTTGATTTATTCAAGGAGTCTGTAGTCTAAGAGCATGGTATCTGATATCAATGCACAAGTTTGTCCATGGTCACAAGACAGTGACACCAATTATCCATTCAGCTAAAAAGAGAAGGATTTATACATTCAAGTCAGAAGGCTTCATAAAGGAGCATTAGCAAAAGAAGTAAGGCCACTGTATAGGTGCTGAGTCACAAAGCTGTGTGGGAAGACCTACAAAGCCTCAAGTGAGGGCAGAGAAGACAGGGAATCACTCAGCAGACAGTGGCAAGAAATGGGTGCTAGAGGATTTCCCTGATGTTTTCTAGTTCTAGCTGTTAACAACACAAACTCTGAGGGATAAGTAAAAATAGCTCCTCTGATTTTGACAAAACCCATTAAAGCAAAGGAAAGTTCCTTCAAAATCATAATGATAACCTAAATCATCTCATTTACCAATTCTAGTAGGGCTGCACCTTTGCATCATTTTAGCCTAATATGTATGTAAACTAACATCAAGTTGCTAATGTATTCCTAGAACAGCAGAAAAAAGTAGACACACACACACACACACACACTGAGGAAAGATCACGGAAGCAGTGTGAACAGAGACTCTAACCAATCTCAAGCCTTATGAAGATTTTACTTTTAGCAACTTTTAAGGCACCTCTGATGTTGCCCCCCCACCCATACTCCAGGAGGGGTGGTGAGCACACCCCTGAATGCCATAAGTGCCCCCTCCCTGGCACTCACAGCAGTAACCCCTAGTGACCTTCTTATCATTTTTTGCCAAGACATGGCTTCCAATAGTTCATCCACACAGTATTCCAAGCAGTCATTAACTGGGCAGAGCTGGCATTGAGAATAAACCTTGATTTCTCTTACTGATTCAGATCACAGAGCTGATGTCCTTCCTTCCTCCCACAGCATGCTTGGCTCAGACTTGATGACCTACCAACCAGAGATTCTGATTTGAATCAAAGTCCCCTTTCTATGACTATTTTGAGCACACAGGTCTTTCTTGGATCAAAGCCAATGTTAATCCATTTAATGCCTTTCTTCTTATAGTGCTTTTGACTTTTTCAAAGGTATTGTAAATTACATTACTACTGCACATGCAAAAAATCCCTGAGAGCTAGGTTAAGCAAGTTGTATTACCTCCAAGAGAACTAAGAGGGTTGAAATGAATCACAAAAAAAATCACCTAGTGAATGAGAAGCAAAACTGGGTAATATATCCAGGGGCCCCAGTGTCATACTCACACTCTCCCTGACAGCCCATGTTACAGGGGGACCACCCTTCCACTTGAACTATACACACACTACATACACATACAGACAAACACACACACATGCATACTGATAAACCTGCACACAGGAAAATATACCTACCAGAAAGAAGCAAATAATTAAGCATATTCTCAGAAAAACAAGATGTAGATAAATGAACAGTCCAGTAAAACCACCCAGAACCAGGCATAGCAGCACATAGATACAGGGGCTTCACACAAATACAGGTAAATACAAATACAGACATACAAAAATTAAAGACACTGAAGAATACAGATATGCTAAACAATGGTTTTATTTCATCAACCCAGTGTGAAAAAATCGATTTCCCCCTGTGGGGCTCTATCAGTGGGGTAGAGCATTGTAGCCCTGACTTTGTTCTAGGAAGAGCAATATGTCCTCGGCAAGCCCGGTGCTCAAAGGGAGACTATGGTTTACGGCAGAACTGGCGTGTGGTGATCTGTACGGCAATAGTCATCAGTCATTCACAACCCAGTTTGGGTTGAAATGTTCTCGGAGGCTGCCATGATCATCATGGAAATCAGTGACACACTGTAGCTGTCCAGTTGGGTTCCGATGGCCCATCTGGGGTCTGAATCCCAATCGGAACTGTCATAGTTGCTTTAAGAACTTCTCATTTGTACTATTACCTGATATTCCAAGAAAGAAAGCATCTGCTCTGGGTATGAAAGATGGTAACAGATCTTTGAAAAGAGCCGGAGAGAGAGCAGAAAAATGATAGAGGGAAGGAAGGTGGCTTTCTAGGCTCTTTAGACAACAGACACAATGAAAGCCATCCTCCACCTCTTCCTTAACATTCCCTGATGAGTGCAGACTCTCCTTACAGAGAATTTACCAAGGCACACTTGATCAACAACAAATCCATTCTCTTGGGACTTGATCATGGTAGAGCCCCAGGTGAGAACATTTGCCTATGCCATGAGACCAAGGAAAAACTTCAACCCTTGACTCAAAGTAGGTGAATAATAATTAGGCTAAGATAATCAATGTCGATTTACTCTTTCTGCCAATGACTGAAGTTAGGGAAATGCACATGATGATTCTAGACAATTACATTTGAAGAACAGCCTATAGGTGGAACTTTCCAGAGGACAATTTCTTTTCAACCTCCAGACTAGATACACAGACTAGCTGCAGTCTCCTTACCAGACTTCAGAGGCTCTAGTTCCTGTTATCAGCATGGAGGAGAAAAAGCAGAGAGTAGTAAGACTCTGTTTGAAACACAAATATACACACAAAAACAAACACACAAAGAGATACACACTGTGAGCTACATACAGAGGCATGCAAATTCTTTCATGCATCCCCCTCCTTGAATTCAAGAGTATATCTGATCAAGTCATCCCATAAGTATAGCCACAAAGGCGTGATGTCATAAGACGTTATATATCTGCCTATTCTCTTAGACATTTACTTCTAGCTTTCTTCGCTGAAGGAAAGGCATTTTCTTTATAAGTCATCTGATTACCCTGAGACTACCATGCATCAGAAGTCAAGTGTGGGTATCCCAGATATAAAGTCTGCTAAACTCAGACCAAGTTCCAGATATAAAATTTAAAACAATAAAACAAAATAAAAAGTCATTTTGTAAGTAGATCTTTTAGCCCTGGTTGTCTCAGTGTTCTGATGAAAGATCTGACCATAGAATACAAAATAATGACAAGTAAATTTAATACCTCTGAGCTTTGGCTTCTTTGAATAGACAATAAAAATAACAGGGACAGAAACACTGAAAACTTGAAAACAGGTAAGCTAACTGAAGACCCTGCCCTCCCTCCTCCCCACCAAATCCAATCCCCCAGTCTCATCACTAGTGCTAACAGAACACCAGCTGCAGCATTTCTTTCCCCTGCTGCTTACATCTAACCACAAAGACTTTCATCAACTCATCCCAGTATGGTAGCCTCCAACACCAGTAGGCATTCCCTGTAAACACAAAAAAAAAAAAAAAAAAAAAAAAAAGGTCAGAAAAGGAAAACAGGCAACACACAATTAACACATTCTGAAAATCCAGAGAGGAAACAGAAACCAAGGAACCAAACATCTACCCAGCATAACAAATCCAAAAATGAGCACATAGACCTATAATCATCCCAACCCAGATGCCTAGACACCAGCATAAAACACAATAACATCCAAGGCTATGTGTCCCCACTAGACACCAAGTAACTTACCATATCAGGTCCTGAGTACACCAACAAAGCTGAAGCACATAAGGAAATGAATAAGTCAAATGTCCGGGGGGGGGGGGGCAAACCAAAATGGAGGAAATGAATAAATCTCTGAAAGAAATGTAAGAAACCACAAACAGCTGAAAGAAACAAATAAGATTGTTCATGACCTAAAGATGGAAATAGAATCAATAAAGAAAGCAAAAACTGAGGGAAATATGGAAATAAAAAATTGAGGAATTCAAACAGGAGCTACAGGGGCAAGCTTCACCAACAGAATACAAGAGATGAAGAGAGATACATTGATCAAAGAAACTGCTAAATTAAAAAAAATACTGACACAAAACATCTAGTATACATGAGACACTGTTAAAGTTTAGGCGTAAAAATAATAAGAATGCAGGAAAGAGAAGGATCCCAGCTCAAAGGCCCAGAAAATATTTCCCACAAAACCATACAAGAAATTTTTTTCTAACTTAAAGAAATAGATGCCTATCAAGGTACAAGAATCTTAAAGAACACAAAATAGATTGAACCAGAAAAGCATGGCCCCTTAGTACATAATAATAAAAACACTAAATATACAAAACAGAAAAGAATATTAAGAACTGCAAGGGGAACAAAAAGACCAAGTAACATGTAACGGCAGACCTATTAGAATTATGCCTGGTTTCTCAGCAGAGATTCTAAAAGGCAAAAGAGTCTGCACAGATGTGTTGCAGGGTTAATAGACCACAGATACCAGCCCAGACTTTACCCAGCAAAACTCTCAATCACCATAGATAGATATTCTATGGTAAAGTCAAATTTAAACAATATCTATCTACAAATCCAGCCCTACAAAGAAATAAGAAGAAAAACTTCAATCCAAGGAGCTTAACTGCACCCAGGAAATCACAGAAAATAAAAAAAAAAAAATTCACACCAGCAAAATCAAAAAAAGGTAAACACACACACACACACACACACACACACACACACACACCAGCCCCAACAACAAAAACAACACAAAAAAGCAGGAATCAATGATCATTGGTTATGGGTATCTATCAATATCAATTGTCTCAATTCCCAAGAAAAGACACACAGAATGTATGTGAAAACTGGATCCTTCTGCTGCATCCAAGAAACACTCGTGAACATCAAGAATAGGCTTTACCTCGGGGTAAAGGGTTAGAAAAAGATTTGCCAAGAAAATGGACCTAAAAAGCAAGCTGGTATAACTGTTCTAATACCTAACAAAATAGACTTCAAACCAAAACTAATTGAAAGAAAGTGGGAAGGATACTACAAACTCATCAAAGGGAAAATCCACCAAGCTGGCATTTCAATTCTTAGGATCTATGCCCCAAACACAAAAGCACCAAGTCTATGAAAGAAACACTACTACAGCTCAGATTACATATTGACCTTGACACACTGATAATGGAAAACTTTAATACCCCACTCTTACCAATGAACAGGCTATCCAAACAAAAACTAAACCGAGAAATTCTGGAACTAACAGGCTTTGTAAGCCAAATGGACCAAACAGATATTTTCAGAACATTTCACTGAAACACAAAGAATATAATTTCTGCTCTGCATGCACCTCATAGAACATTCTCTAAAACTGACCATATATTTAGCGACAAAGCAAGTCTCAATAGATACAAGAAAATTGAAATAATTCCTTGTATCCTATCGGACAACCATGGATTAAAGCTGGATATTAACAACAATAGAAATAACACGAAGCCTATATATTCATAGAAATTTAACAATGCTCAACTAAATGAAAAATGGGTCGAGAAAGAAATAAAAAAAGAAGTTAAAGACTTCCTAGAATTTGATGAAAATAAATATATAACATACCCAAACTTATATAATAATATAACAATAAAAATGGTGCTAAGATGCCTACATTTTTAAAAAGAGCAATCTCATACTAACAACTTAACAGCACACCTGAAAACTCTAGAACAAAAAGTAATCAAATCTAAGAAAAATAAATGGCAATAAATAGTCAAAACAGAGGGCTGAAATCAACACAATAGGAACAAAACAAATAGTCCAAAGAATCAACGAAACAAAGACTTCATTCTTTGAAAAAAATCAACAATGTAGACAAGCCCTTATCCAAACTAACTAAAGGCTGAGAGAGAATAACTAAATTAACAAAGTCATAAATGAGAAGGGAGAGATAACAGACACCAAGGAAATTCGGAGAATCAGAAGGAAATACTTTAAAAATCTGTATTCCACTAAATTGTAAAATCTAAAAGAAATTAACAATAATCTCAATAGCTTTCACCTTAAAAAGTTAAATCAAGATCAGATAAACAATTTAAATATATCTATATACCTAGGGGAAAGAAGCAGTCACTAAAAGTCTCCCAAGCAAAAATAAATAAATAAATAAAAATAAAATAAAAGGTCCATGTTCGGATAATTTTAGTGTTTTTACCAGACTTTCAAAGCAATTAATGTCAATACTTCCCAAATTAGTCTACAAAATAAAAAAACAGAAGGAACATTTCCCAAGTCATTTTATGAGGCCACAGTTACCTTGATACCCAAATCACATAAAGATTCAACAACAACAAAAAAGACCTATGATCGCTGCAGAGATACAAGAATGGCTCGATATACAAAAATCAGTAAATGTAGTTCATTATATTAAAAAAAACAGAAAAAAAAACCACATGATCATCTCTTTACATGTAGAAAAGGCCTTTGACAAAACCCAACACCCCTTCATGATAAAAGTCATGGAGAGATTAGAGATACAAGGCCCATACATAAGCATAATAAAAGCAATTTACAGCAAGCCTATAGTCAATATCAAATTAAATGGAGAGAAGTTCAAAGAAATTTCACTAAAATCAGGAACAAGACAAGGAATGATGTCAACTCTCTCTATATCTACTCAATACAGTAATAGAAGTTTTAGCTAAAGCAGTAAGACAACTGAAGGAGATCAAAGGGATACAAATTGGAAATCAAAGTACTGTTGTATGCAAATGGTATGATAGTATACATAAGGGACCCTAAAATTTCTACCAGAAAACACCTACAGCTGATTAACACTTTCAGCAAAGTAGCTAATACAAGATTGCCTCAAAAAAAAAAAAATTAGTAGTACTCATACATACGAATGACAAATGAACTTAGAAAAAAATTATGAAGAAACTACCTTTCACAATAGCCTCAAATAATATAAAATATATAGTAGGGAAACTCTAACCAAGCACATGAAATACTTGCAAGGTAAAATCTTCAATTCTTTGAAAAGAGGAATTGAAGAAGATATCAGATGATAACACCTCCATGAGCAATCACAGATCGGCACACCACTCCCCACCTCAGCTCCACCTACCTCCCAGTAGGCCTGCTCTAACCTGAGACACACAGGTGAGACAACCACACCCCAACCCACACACACACACCCGTTGGAACCCCAGCACGCCAAGCAGCCATGAGCTCTTCCCTATCAGGGCTCCAGCTTTCTTCAAGCCCATATCTCCACCTACAATGGAGGAACTGCATTCTACAGCCCAGCTCTGCCTGCCTTGTGTGAGACCTGCATCTCCAGAGGCTTACTACTCCCAGGGACTACCAGGCCAGCCAACACCAGAGACAACCTGATGATAAAAGGCAAGCACAAGAACATAATCAACAGAAACCAATGCAATATGGCACCATCAGAACCCAGTTCTCCTAGTACAGCAAGCCCTGGAAATCCTAATACACCTAAAGAGCCAGATGGTGACCCTAAATGTTCTCTCATGATGTTGATAGAGGCCTTTAAAAAGGATATAAATAAGTCCCTTAAAGAAATACAGGAAAATGCAATCAAACAGGAGACAGAAATGAGTAAAATGGTCCAAGATCTAAAAATGGAAATAGAAGCAATAAAGAAAGCACAAATGGAAGCAACCCTGGAGAATTAAAACCTAGGAAAGAAAACGGGAACTGTATAGACTTAAGTATCACCAGTAAAATACAAGAGCTGAAAGAGATACACTCAGGTGTAGAAGATATCATCTAAGAAATTGATATATTGGTCAAAGAAAATGCCAAATGTAAAAAGTTTCTAACCCAAATTATCCAGAAAATTTGAGACACTATGGAAAGACCAAACCTAAAAATAGGGGAGCAGGATGAGGTATAGGAGGAGACAGGAATAATATACAGAGGGTCAGGAAATTGAACAGAGGTGTATAGCAATGAGGGATGGGGAACTTGTGATAGCCACCAGAAAGTCCCAGAGGCTAGGAAAGCAAGAGGCTTCAAGAAACCAACTGGGATGACATTGGCTGAAATACCCAACAAAGGGGAGGGAGAGACTGCAGAGACCATATCCAGGGGTTAGGCAAGGCCCCGGTTGAGGAATGGGACCACCCACTCATCTCCAAATTTTTAACCCAGAATTGTTCCTATCTAAAGTAAATAATGGGACAAAGTTTGAAGCAGAGACTAAAGAAAAAGCCATCCAGAGACTGCCCCACCTAGGGATCCATCTCAAATACAGACACCAAACCCAGACACTATTGCTGATGCCAAGAAGAGCTTGCTGACAGGAGCCTGATATAGCTGTCTCCTGAGAGGCTTTACCAGAGCCTGACATGTACAAATTTGGATGCTAACGAGCCAACCATTGGACTGAACATGGGGAGGGACCCCAATGAAAGAATTGGGAAAGGACTGAAGAAGTTTGCAACCCCATAGGAAGAACAACAATATCAACCAACCAGACACTCCTCCATCCAGAGTTCTCAGGGAATAAAACCATCAGCCAAAGAATACACATGGAGGAAACCATGACTCCATCTGCAAGTGTAACAGAGGATGGTCTTATCTGGAGCCAATGGAAGGAGAAGCCCTTGGTCCTGTGAAGACTTGATGCCCCAGTGTAGGGAAATGCCAGGGTGGTGAGGTGAAAGTGGGTGTGTAAGTAGGAGAGCTCCTTCACAGAATCAGGTGGGGAGGGGGACAGGATGAGGGTTTGTGGAGAGGAAACTGGGAAATGGGATAACAAGATGTAAATAAATAAAATATCCAATAAAAACAGATAATAAAGAAAAGAAAAAATAAAACCTAAAAATAATAGGAATAGATAAAGAAGAAGATTCCCAGTTCAAAGAGCCAGAAAACATTTTCAACATAATCATACAAGAAAACTTCCCTAACCTAAAGAAACAGATTGCCGTAAACATACAAGAAGCTTACAATAAATTGGACCATAAGAGTAAATCCTCTCACCACATAATAATCAAAATACTGAATGTACAGAACAAAGAAAAATATTAAAAATTGCAAGTAACATAAAGCATACCTACCAGAATTACATCTGATTTCTCAACAGAGACCCTAAAAGCCAGAAGATCCTGGACAGATCTTACAGACCCTAAGAAACCACAGATGCCAATTCAAACTATTATACCCATAAAAACTTTTAATCACCATAGATGGAAAAACAACATATTCCATAACAAACCCAAATTTAAACAATATCTTTCCACAAATCCAGTAC
Source organism: Micromys minutus (assembly GCF_963924665.1). Lineage (NCBI taxonomy): Eukaryota > Metazoa > Chordata > Mammalia > Rodentia > Muridae > Micromys > Micromys minutus. The sequence goes on from NC_137979.1 coordinate 2,153,458, forward strand.
TACAGAGGATACTACAAGAAAAATGTCAACACAAAGAGGGTAACTACACCCACAAAAACACAAGAAATTAATTATCTCATAGCAAAATCAAAAAAAAAGAGAGAGAAAGAGAGAGAGAGAGAGAGAGAGAGAGAGAGAGAGAGAGAGAGAGAGAGAATGGCACATACACCAAAACGCCTCCAACATCAAAATAACAGGGACTAACAATCATCAGTCTTTAATATCTCCCAACATTAATGGACTCAATTCACCAATAAAAAGACACAGGCTTAAAAACTGGATACAGAAACAGAATCCATCATTCTGCTGCATACAAGAAACACATCTTAGCAATAAAATCAAAACTACCCCAGAGGAAAAGGCTGAAAAAAAAGTTTTTGGATATAAAAAAGGAAATGGATATAAGAATTAGCTGGAGTAGCCATTCTAGTATCTAATAAATAAGATTTTCAGACAAAATTTATTAGAAGAGTTAGGAAGGACACTTCATACACAATAAAGAAAAATCTACCAATATGACATCTCAAATCTGAACATCTATGCCCCAAATTTAAGTGCACCCATATTCGGAGGGGGGGGAACTTTAGTAAAGCTCAAATTATACATTGAACCCCAAACAATGACAGTAGGGCACTTCAACACCCTATTCCCACCAATGGACAGCTTACTGAAACAGAAACTAAACAGAGAAACAATGAAACTAAGAGATGTTACAAATCAAATGGATTTAACAGATACTTATAGAACTTTTCACCCCAAAACAAAAGAATATGCTTTCTCAGCATTTCACAGAACCTTCTCCAAAAGTGATGACCATATAATCAGGCACAAAGAAATCTTCAACAAGAAGCTGAAGAGAGAGCTCAGTGGTTAAGAGCACTGATTGCTCTTCCAGTGGTCCTGAGTTTAAATCCCAGCAACCACATGGTGTCTCACAACCATCTATAATGGGGTCCAATGTCCTCTAATGATGTTTCTAAAGAGAGTGACAGCATATTATATACGTTAAATAAATACATCTTTTAAAAAAAGAAATCTTCAACAGTTGATACAAGAAGACTGAAATAACCTCCTTACATCTTATCAGATCACCATGGATTAAGGATGAACTTCAACAACAACAGAAACAACAGAAAGTCTACACACTTGTAGAAGCTGACAAACTCTCTACTCAAGATCACTTGGTCAGGGGGAAAAAAATGAAGAAATAAATTAAAGACTTTCTAGAATTCAATGGAAAGGCACAACATACTCAAACTCATGAGATACAATAAAAGCGGTGCTAAGAGGAAAATTCATAAACTCATAGTGCCTTCATAAAGAAATTGGAAAGCTCTCTTACTAGCACCTAACACCTGAAAGCTCTAGAACAACAACTACCACAAAAAGAAAGAAAACACACCCAAGAGGAGTACATGGCAGGAAATAATCAAACTTGGGGCTGAAATCAATCAATTAGAAAAAAAGAGAACAATACAAAGAATCAACAAAACAAAGAACTGGTTCTTTGCGAAAATGAGCAAGGTAGACAAAACCTTAGCCAAAACTAACTAAAAAGCATAGATAAGTATCTAAATTAACAAATCAGAAATGAAAAGGGAAACAGCAACAAAAACTGAGAAAAAATTTAAAAGCATAAGGTCTTCCTTCAAAACCCTGTACTCCACAAAAGTGGAAAATCTAAATGAAATGAATAATTTTCTAGACATGTACCATTTACCAAAATCAAATCAAGATTAAGTAAACTATGTAGACAGTCCCATAACCTCTAAGGAAATAGAACCAGTCATTAAAGTCTCCCAACTAAAAAATGCCCAGGGTCAGATGGTTTTAGTGTAGAGTTCTACCAGACTTTTTTTTTATTAGATACTCTCTGTATTTACATTTGATATGTTATCTCCTTTGCCCACCCTGCTCCCATCTCCCACCCCCCTGTACTTGTCTTCACGAAGGTGCACTAGCTTCCATTCACCCTCTCCACATCAGTGCCTTGGCATTCCCCTACATTGGGAAACCATGCCCTCACTGGACCAAAGACCTCTTCTCACACTGATGCCAGACACTGCTAATCTCTGCTACATATGCAACTGGAGCCATAGGCCTCTCAATGCATGCTCAGTGGTTGGTGTTCTAGCCCATGGGAGCCGTGGAGGATTTGGCTGGCCAGCAATATTGTTTTTCCCATAAGGCCACAACCCTTTTCAGCTCCTTCACCACCCCCAGCACCCTCACCAGGGTTCCTGTGCTCAGTCTGATGGTTAACTGCAAGTATGTTCAGCTGCATGACTCTGGCAGAGCCCCTGAGGAGGCACCCCTATCTGGTTCCTGCCAGCAAGCACCTCCCAGCATCAGCAATAGTGCTTTCTACAAGACTTTCAAAGAGCTAATACCAGTACTCTTCAAACTACTGCACAAAATAGAAACAGAAGGAGCACTACCAAATTTATTCTATGAGGCCACAGCTACCTTGATACCTAAACTACATAAAAACTTAGCAGAGAAAGAGAATTTCAGACCAGTTTTGCTTATGAACATCAATGCTAAAATACTCAATAAAATTATCACAAACTGAATCCAAGAACACATCAAAAATATCATTCACCAGTACTAAGTAGGCTTCATCCCAGGTATGCAGGAATGGTTCGATATATGAAAATCATCAATGTAATATACTATATAAACAAACCGAAAGGAAAAAAGCACATATCATCTCATTAGATTCTGAGAAAGCCTTCAACAAAATCCAATATCTCTTCAAGTTAAAAGACTTGGAGAGATCAGGGATTCAAGGCACATACCTAAACATACAAAAGCAATATACAGCAAACCAACAACCAACATCAAATTAAATGTAGAGAAACTTAATTCAATCCCACTAAAATCAGGGACAAGACAAGGCTGCCCACTCTTTCCCTATCTATTCCATATGGTACTTGAAGTTCTATATAGAGTAGTAAGACAACAAAAGAAGATCAAGGAAATACAAATTGAAAAGGAAGAAGTCAAAGTGTCTCTATTTGCAGATGATATAATAGCTTACATCAGTAATCCCCAAAATTCTACCAGAGAACTCAGTCAAGTGGCTGGATATAAAACTAACTCAAATTAATCAGTAGCTATCTTTTATAGAAATGATAAATTCTCAGAGAAAAAATAGAAAACAATGCTCTTCACAATAGCCACAAATAATAGAAAACATCTAGGTATAACTCTGGTGAAAGATCAATATGACAAGAACATCACATCCCTAAGTAATTGAAGATGAAATGATTTCTCATGTTCATGGATAGGCAGGATTAACAGTGAAAGGGGCCATCTTACAGATTCACATAGAAATTTGAACACAATATTTACAGACCTTCAAAGAGCAATTCTCAATTTTATATGGGAAAAAAATAAGGATAACCAACACAATCCTGAACAATAAAAGAACTTCTGGAGGAATCACCATCCCTGACCTAAAGCTGCACTATAGAGCTATAGAGACTTTTTTAAATAAAAACTGCTTGGTATTGGTACAGAAACAGACAGGTTAGTCAATGGAATTGAATGGAAGACCCAGAAATAAACCTGCACACCTACAGACACTTGGTTTTTGACAAAGAAACAGAAACCATACAGTGGAAAAAAAGAAAGTATCTTCAACAAGTGGTGCTTGTCTAACTGGATGTCTGCAGGTAGAAGAATCCAAATAGATCCATATTTATCACCCTGCACAAAACTCAAGTCCAAGTAGACCAAGAACCTCAACATAAAACTGGATACACTAAATTTAGTAGAAAAAAAATGGGGAAAAAAACTTGAATAAATTGGTACAGAAGATAAATTCCTGAACATAACACCAATGACTCAGACTATAAGATCAGCAATTGATAAATAGGACCTTGTAAAATTGAAAAGCAAAAGACACTGTCAATAGGACAAAATGGTAGCCTACAGATTGGGAAAAGATCTTCACTAAACCTATATCTGACAGAGAGACTAGTAGCCAAAATATATAAAGAACTCAAAAAGTTAGACTCCAACAAACCAAATAACCCAATTAAAAAATGGAGTACAGAACTAACAGATGATATAATAGTATACATATACATATATATGCATATATATACATATATACGTGTGTGTGTGCATATATATATATATATATATATATATATAGCATATAGGTGACAGAGGATTCACAACAGAGGAATCTCTCAAATGACTAAGAAGTACTTAAAGAAATGTTCAACATCATTAGTAATCATGGAAAAGCAAAACAAAATGACCCTGAAATTCCACCTCACACCAGCCAGAATTGCTAAGAGCAAAAGATCAAGGGACAAGGATGTGGAGAAAGGGAACATTCCTCCATTGTTGGTGAGAGTGCAAACTGTACAACCACTCTGGAAATCAATCTGGTGTTTTCTCTGAAAACCTACCTATACTGCTCCTGGGCATACACCCAAATGCTGTTCCACTGTACCACAAGGACATAGCTCCACTATGTTCATACCACCTTTATTTGTAATAGCCAGAAACTGAAAGCAACACAGATGTCCCTCAACCAAAAAATGGATACAAAAATGTGCTTCATTTACACAATGGAATCCTATTCTGCTGCTAAAAACAATGACATCCTGAGTTTTGCAGGCAAATGGATGGAACTGGAAAGTATTATCCTGAGTAAGTTAAGTCAGACCCAAAAGTGCTTACATGGTATGCACTCACTGATAAGTGAATATTAACCATAAAATACAGAATATCCATGATACACCACGGATCCAAAGACATTAAGCAACAAGGCAGACCCAAGTAAGGATGCTTCAAAAGGGGGGAAATAGGAGGCAGAGAAGGGGGGAGTAGATGGGAAGTGGAATTGGGAGGGTAGTGGAAGGCATGCTCGAGTATGCAGAGAGACAGGAGACGGGCCCAGAAGGCCAGGAGAATAAATGGAAATCTGAAACTGCTGGGGATGGGGGCTAGGAGAAAATCTTTAGTAAGTTCCAGAGACTCGAAATGGTGGAGGCTCCCAGGAGTCAATGCAGGTGACCTTTGACAAGATGCCTAACAGTAAGGACATAGAACCTGAGCAGGTCAGCTCCTGTAGCCAGGCAGACCATCCAGTAGAGGGATAAAAACACCAACTTACCCACAAAACATTCAACCCAAAATCTGTCCTGTCTAAAAGAAATGCAGGGACAAAGATGGGGCAGGGACTGAAGGAATGGCTACACAGCAACTGGCCCAACCTGAGACCCATCCCATGAGCACCAGTCTCTGACATTATCAATGATACTCTGTTATGCTCACAGACAGAAACCTACCATTTCTGTCTTGTGAGAGGCTCTACCCAGCAGCTGACTGATGCAGATAACCACAGCCAAACACTGGACAGGGAAGGACTGAAGGCCCTGAAGCAGATGGAAACCCCACACAAGGATCAACAGAGTAAACTAACCTGGTCCTCCGGGAGCTCTCAGAGACTGAGCCACAAACCAAAGAATGCACACAAACTAAAACAAGGCACATATGTAGCAGACACGAATCTCGGTATCTATGTGGTCTCCCCAACAACCGGAGTAGACAGTCTCCCTAAAGCTGTAGCCTACCTCTGATGTCTGTTTCTAGTCAGCCTCAGTGGGAGAGGATGTGACTAATCTGACAGAGACTTGATGGGCCAGGGTGGGGAAATATCCAGAGAAGCCCCATCCTCTCAGAAGAGAAAGGGGGAGGATATAGGGGAGGGTGCCAGCAAGTGGGGAGGACAGACCAAGAGGAAAGGTAGCATTTGGATGTAAATAATTTTATAAAGAAAAGAAAATACTATGCAACTTTCACTGTTGAGACAAAGAAAGCTAAAGCTAAATCTATCAACATTTTGGCTTCTGGTTGTGAATCTAGCCTCTAATACCAGAGTTATCTCTCCAACCCAAAACTACAGCTTTTGGTGGCAAACCTAGATGCTCACCTCTATATAAACTTCTAAATATTTATTTCTTTTTAAAACACACACACATACAGAGAGAGAGAGAGAGAGAGAGAGAGAGACAGAGAGACAGAGACAGAGAGACAGAGAGAGAGAGAGAGAGAGAGAGAGAGAGAGAGAGAGAGAGAGAGAGAATATAACCTGAAACTTCAATAAATTATGTGATCACAAAACAGGAGAAAAATTGCATGTTCTCCCTAATATGTACATCCTAGCTTATAATGCATGCATGTATATGTGTGAACAGATGTTAACTTTGGTATATAGTATAACATTTAGCAAAAAAATCAAGAAAGAGTAATATCCGGAAATTAGGAGGGATGGAATGCAGGCAAAAGAACAGGAGTTCTCAAAAAGGACATAATGCTATTTTTCTAGTTTCAACTGTCATGGTGTTTGTTGTTGTTGTTAATGTTCAATGAGTGTATAAAAATGTAAGTGACAGTCAAATGTTAAACCAGAAACAAAGCTCCATGGTTTCAGAGTAACTTTTCTAACTATATGGAAATTCACCAAGATCCTTAGAGTTTGGGAACAAGCTACCTAAAGTGGTGTGTGTATGTGTGTGCATGTGCATGTGCATGTGTGTGTGTGTGTGTGTGTGTGTGAGAGAGAGAGAGAGAGAGAGAGAGAGAGAGAGAGAGAGAGTGAGAGAGTGAGAGAGAGAGGGAGAGAGAGAGAGAGAGAGAGAGAGAGAGAGAGAGAGAGAGAGAGAGAGAGAGAGAGAGATCATTATAATAAAGTCATTTTATAAAATAAATGTGCAGGCAAAAATAATCTATATTTGTGTTTATACCTATACTCATTGAATTTTTATCTCATTTCATCTGGCTTTCTGCTGAGAAGTCTGCTGTAAGGTGAACTAAACAAGATTCCTGGGTAAGACTTTCTTTCCTTCAAATTTATGCCTCAAGTATTTTGTCAGAAAAATGGGAAGCAGAGTAATGTTTGCCTGAATGTGTTTCTCTTTCCCACATGAGAGACATCTTCTCTAACTTATTGGAGTTAGAGGAGGAAGATGGCTGGAAATAGTTTTCTTCCTGCATTCTTCAGTCTCTTTTTATGCTAAAGCCAGGTAGTATAGTCTCCAGTTTAGTTCCCTTAGCTCTTAAGAAAATCCTTTGAACAGGACTAACTGTCCACATTGGTGTTTCTGGATGTTCATCATAGTGTCTGACTCAACTGCATTGTTCCACTTACATCACTGTTATATGTCTACGTGGGGAGTCAGACCAACCCAAGACTATCTCAGAGGCCCTGGTGACAGAGCAAAGGGAACTTCGGTTCTTTTAAAAGGCATGAATAGGGATAGAGCCAGTGTCTTAGAAGAGTCGAGGTTGTAGTTCCTGGGACAGATTCTTTCTCCTTAGCTGTGGTTATCCATCCTAAGTGTTGAGGTGTTCTCTTTGCCAGCACTGTCTGACTTAGCTTTCTGCTGGTGTTGGCTATTTTCCTCCTTACAAATGGTATATATGCTGTAGTGCTTCTTAATAAACATGTCTGGCATACATCATCAGCTTATTCAAGATCTCCTGGTCCCAGCGACTGCTTTTGTCTTCTTTATTTCTCATGCCTGGTCCTACTCAACACTAGGAAATAAGTCTCACCCTGCCTCTGGGTCATATATGCTGTAGTCATCACAGCTACTGTATCATATAGTTTTGCACATAGGCAACAACCAAAACCTTTTTGTCCAATGAACTCCTGCTGCCTCAGATATCATCACCACATAGCAATAATTTCTGGTTTTTATCAAAGAATACCAATCCTGGGTCATAGGTGACAAGACCGGAATCTGAACTTCGATTTCTTTTCTCTTTTCTCAATTATCTCTTCCTGTCTTGTAAGACATCTTCAAACCTTTCATGTCATGTTTCCAACTCCTTATAACATTTCCTGACACAGTCCAGCACCTGCAGGGGTGACCATGGGAAATCCCTTAAAGCCAGACTTATAAAGGCAATAAAAGAATGAAGTCACAGATGTAATTATGATCCTTAAAGCAGAACTCAAATGTGTTGTATGTGATTAAAATGATTGTAGCAGCAGCTGACAATATATTCCTATGATTATGCATTAAGATACAAGCAGTCTGGTTTACCCTTGTGAAAAATTGAGCTTGAAATAACTTGATTATTTCTAAACCCTAGCTTTAAAAAAAATCCAGTTGTCTGTTGCCTTTGCCTTTCCTAAGTTGTAGGCATTAAAGCACTGTGTCTGGATATGGTGGTGCATGTTCAAAGTCCTAGCGGGCTGAAGCACAGGAATATGAGCCTGAGCTCTAGCCTGGACTGTGGAACCGAGCTGTGTTTCAAACTAGTAATAGAGAAAGGGGAGAAAGAGTGGGGGAGAGATATAGACAGAGACACAGCATAGGGAGAAGAGAAAGATGGAGGCAGAGGAAGAAAGAAGGAAGGGAGAGAAAAATGGAGGAAAAAAAGGAAGGAACAGACATTGCACCATTGATTAAAGAGGAAAGCAAATTTTCATTCTAATGAAAATGTATTTACTGGATGAAAATTTATTTTATAGATGTATTTACATTTACATAAGGAACTAAATTTTTAAATTTTATTTCATTGAGTATTTGATACTGGTTGAATGTTTGATACTGCAGAATGCAAAAACATTTTCAACTATTTTTCATATTTCATCAATACCTTGTTTTTATAATCATCATTGCTAAGGATGTTGCTCCACACATAGCAGCAATGGGTTGACACATGTTTGGTGACAATTTCATAAATTGATGGAAATTCTGCACTAATCCCAAGCCAGAATTTACTGAATATTATTTTTAAAGAAACTCAACTTGGGAACTCGAACAATAACTTTTTTTAAGCCACTGGGTTTGGTTTACTGCATAGTACCAGGTAACTGCAGTATATAAAACCCAACAGCAACGTATTTCAGAACATACTCTATAGGTATCAAACCATCAAAACATGCTCAAGTATATTATAAAAACATCTTTGCTCATTTGCTGTAGGACAAAAGAATTAAAATAAACAACAATAAAGCTAGCCCTTGAAAAACCACAATAATAGCTAATAGAGAACTGCTCACATAAATCATAAATTTCATTCACATCATAATAGACTGTGGAGTTATTATGAAGAGTTGAATAAGTTAGATACATATCAATCATCCCAGAACATTTTTGTGAAGTATTATTGAAGAAAAAAAAAACAAATTTCCAAGCTCAAGAGATAAAGGAGCTTACACCTAAGCGTGGTCCCTGGAAACCACATGGTAGAAAAAAAGAACCAACTCTTTCAAGTTGTTCTCTGATCTCCCTTGTGCACATACACAAATATATTTTTAATTTAATAAGCAATACATTAGCTAACCTCATTTTTCACATGTGTATTTATGTTACCAGGAGTCTGAAAAAGTGTATGGAAAGATATATCCTGTGCCAGTAACACTGGATACTGTAGCAGTGTGAATGGAATAGGTGAAGGTTGTACTTTCAATTATAATATTAAGGAGGATCTTGGGTTAAAAATACTTTATACATCTTTGGGATTTTCCACTTGGTACATGTGCTAGATAGTTTTATATCAACTTGACACAAGCTAAAGTTATCTAAGAGTAGGGAGCCTCAATTAAGAAAATGCCTCCAGAGAACCAGGTTGTAGGCAGACCTGTATTCAAGGCATTTTCTTAATTAGTGATGGGAAGGGTCCTGTCCATTGTGTGTGGTACCACCCCTGGGCTAGTGGTCCTGGGTTCTATAAGAAAGTAAGGCAAGCAAGCCATGAGGAGCAAGTCAAAAACAAGTCAGCCTCTGTGTCAGTTCCTGCTTCCAGGGTCCTGCTCTGTGTGAGTTCCTGTCCTGACTCCCATTGATGATGAACAGTGATGTGGAAGTGTAAGCTGAATAAACCCTTTCCTCCCCAACTTGTTTTTTGGTCATGGTGTCTCATCTTAGCAATAGAACCCCTAACAGTGCAGTAATCACTTTTTTTAAATAAAACAAACAGAAATGAATAAAATGTAGTTTTCCTACTCAACTGTTTAAAAGGAAGAAAGAACATCAAACTGGCAGTGTTAGGAAATGTTTCTGCCATACACATATAGTCTGAAGCAAGCTGCCTGATCTCCTAGGCCTTTGTGTTCTCACTTATAAAGGGAGAAGGCCATGCTGAGACTTTAGAATGTTTGCTAGGGTCAAATGAGTACATCACCTTGTGAAGTGGCCTCAATACAAACCTCAGCACCACATATTCAGTCTCAGCTGGTGTCCTATCTAAAGACACAAAAAAACAAAAGAATTTTTAAAATTAAAACACAAGAGCTGGCAATGATGTTGCAGGCCTTTAATCCCAGCAGTCCAGAGGCAGAGGCAAAGGGATCACTGTGAGCTTGAGGCCAGCCCAATCTACAGAGTGAGTTCTAAGACAGCCAGGGCTACATGGAAAAACCCTGTCTCAAAAACAAACAAAAAAAAAAATTTTAAAAGCAAATACTTGAAGATTCTTCTCAAGTAGGAGAATGAAATTTCACAAATCTTTGGTTAAAATTCTTTCTCCTGCTATTCACCCAGTCACTGCAGGAACTTCCATACAGGTGATGCCAGTGTGGTGTAATGGTGAAGATGGGGGTGGAGGAGTAAGAGGGGGTAGAGAAGGGGAATGAGGGGGAGGAGGGGGAAGAGAGGAGAAGGTGGGAGGAGGAGGGAGAGGGAGTAGAGGAGGGGGAGGAGGGGAGGAGGAGGGGCCAGGGAGAGGAGCAGAGGGAGGAGGCAGAGGAAGGGGAGGAGAAGGGGGAGGAGGGAGAGGAAGAGGGAGAGGAGGGGAGGACAGGGAATAGGAGGAGGAGGAGAAGGAGGGGGAGGAGGAGGGGGAGGAGGAGTGAAAGGAGGAAAAGAGGGAGGAGGAGGAGGTTTGTGGAGGGTAGAGAGGGGGAGGGAGAGAGAATGATTTTCTGATCCTGGACTATGTGCTAGAACCTTTTTTGTGTTTAATGTGTATCACTGCATTCCAAAGTCAAAAACAAGGAAGCAACAGAGTTATTGCCCAAGTGTCTGCTGCAAAATCAACTTTGGGTTTTTCAGACAGAGAACAGCTATGTTGCCAGGCTGCCCTTGTCGTTCCTGAGCTCCAGTGATCCCTCTCCTTCAGCTTCCCAAGTAGCTGAGACGACAGCCCTGTACCACTGTGCTGAGCTAACACCAGCCTCCTTAAACATATCATTGAAAGTGTAATTAACCTGAACATTCTTCAAGACACCACACTGCACCTACCTACTCTCAGGAGATTCCCAACAATTTCCACGCAGCTTTGACCGAAGTGTACTCAAACGCTATCCTCTGGATACCTCGTGGATCAGCTCTTGGAAAACTCGTATTTTCAGTGATTAGCCACAGTCAAAGCGTGGTGCATACGATCCGTGGGTATGATACCGACCTGGACAAGCAGAAGTCCTGCATCAGCAGCCCCTAAAATTCCATCCTTATCTACCCCTCAAGCCACAAATACCTCAAACTCCCCCTCAATCATCTCCCATTCTTTCCTTCTTTGTTTTAAATGCTACACATAGATTTTAAGCCTTTCTTTCCACTTGTGAACCACATGCTTAAGTGTCTTTCGTGAGAACAGCAATGTTACCTAACATTATTATTATTTAGTTTTTCTAACTAAAGCATCAGCATGACAGACTCATGGGCCGCTAGTGGGCCTCGTTTTCTTAATTTCATATTTGACTGCACATTATTAAAGGAATTCTGAAATTCCATGTTCACATCAGGCAGAGGAGAGGCAGCTAAGGACATGTGTAGAAAGGATGTGTCTTCTTTTCCCTTTCCTAATAATCACACCCAATGCTCACATACTGTTTTTCCAGCACTCTTTACAAACATTAACTGCACAATTTTACTACATTAGCAGCACAGAGAGCCAGAGATGGCACCATAATTTTAGAGTCACTCAGGTGGCCTTCTTTGTCTCTCAGAAATGACACATGACACATCAGACTCTATGCTTTAACCTGATTTAAGGTAGGAAGGGAAGAAAATAGGGAGAAAGAAAAGAGGTTGTATTGTAAAGTAGTGACTTTCTCAGAAGTTTGCGTAGGGTTTTGGGATATACCCCATGGTTCAGAATATGGAACCAGAACATAAAACCTGAACAAGGATTCAGCTGAGAAAATAAATTTTCAAGACTAGTTTTGTGCTGAGAACGTTACCTTTTGCATTTAAAGATTTATTTTCTTCTATTGTTTATTTTTGTGCATGTGGCTATGTGTGGCTATGTGCACCAGTGAGGATTTTTCTCAATGAATGATCTGATGCCTTTTCCTAATAAAACATTTAGTTTGAAATGCAAATTATTGGAGCTTACAGAGATTGCTCAGAGGAGTTCATGCCAAATGGCTCAAAACCACCTGTACCACCAGCTCCAGAGCATCTGTCACCCTCTTCTCTTCTCTGTAGACATCTCCTGAAGGAGCATTAGAGTGGAGCAGCCACTCCAAGTGGACAGTCATTGACTCTCTCATATCTCCTCTTCCTTCCTGTTCCTAGAGATCTTTGCCTGCTCCCTGTCTTAGGCTATCTCTCATCTTTCCCCTATAATTTATATGAAATCTATACAACTTTATATGTGTCTGATCCTCTAATATATAGATTCCTGCTTAAATGTGTTCTTTAGTGCCAACATCAAAGCGAAAGTCAATAGCTCAAAACAAAAAAAAAAAAAAAAAAAAAAAAATATTCAAGATGAAAACCTCTGCAGGAGACTTGGGACCCAAAGGATGGTCAGATGCGCCCAGGTAAACCTCATGTTCTAGTCACTAGAGAATGTTGAGTCCAAGAGAGCATGAGAAAATGCTGCCAGTGGGAAGAGATGTTCTTAGTTCTTTGGTAAAGTCTTGTTTATTTAAGAACTAGTTTGGTAAAACACCAGTTGCTCTGGTACAAGCTTTACACAGATACTATTCTACATTTTCCTTCTAGGAGCCTTTGGAGGTGGGAACAGTTAATCATCTCCATAACAACACATGAGGGAACTTGAATGAAATTCAGCTAAGAAACAAGAAGCCTACATAAGTAATGATATGAACAATTCTTTAATTGGCTTTGGTGTCTCATCATTTTAGCTCCCGTGGTACATCTTATGGGCTAATAAAGTTTCAAGATGAAGACATTCGAGGAAGGGTATGTTCTTTTAGTTCTTTCAGTAATTTGAGGCTCTATAATTAGTAAGATATTAGTCCTGGAACTGTTGAATGCATGTCACAACTGAATGTGTGTTGAAACTTAATTCCCAATGAAACAGAATTAAAAGATAGGCTTTTTAAGAGATTCGTAGGCTAAGATGTCAGTGTCTTTGCAGATGTGATTAGCATCATTATAAAATGACTTGAGGGGGCAAGTTTTATACTTCTACCATATAAGGACGCAATGTTCCTCTCTTTTGAAGGACAAAGCCAAAAGACACCATCTTGAAAGCAGAAACCAGCCTTCACTAAATACCAAACTGCTGACTCCTGATCTGAGACTTGGCAACCTCCAGAGCTATAAGAAATGAATTTGTTGTTTACAAAATAACTAGTCTCAGGTACTTTGTTATATCAAAAGAACCAAGATGCTGAGTCTCTTATTACATTATTTAAAAAATAACTCTTTTAAAAGCAAGTTAGAAAATACGGGGTATAGAAGACCTAATTTGTATCCACTGTTAAATGAAACATATTCTTTACATCATTGGGAATCTAATGGAGGGGGGAAAAAGGAGGTCTGGAGCCACACTTGATTTAGAGAATACTTTTGAAGAATAGGGATATAAAATATTAAGATAAAAATCAAATACATCACTGTAATATTAAACATTTCTACCTCCCCATCCTTTAGAAAAACTAGCTCCATCCTAGTAAATCTAAGTCCCTTCATATGTTGTTATGGAGACAATCACTCCCACCTCCAACATTCCCTGGAAGGGTAGAATAGGGTAGCACACCTAAGTAAAATGCATAGCAGGGCAATCGATGTTACAACAAACTAGTTCTTTTATAAACTAGGCTTAGATAAAGAGGTAAGGATGAGAGATGGGTGGGAGGGAGAATCAGCTTCTTTTGATAACTTCAAAATGGTGGAACTTCCTATACCACAGACTGGCGGGTGGGGAGGGGGGTAGTAAGGCAAGAAAAAGATAAGAATGGTCTCACCTTGAAGGCAAGAAAGATAGAACTGTTTGAGGCCTAAGGCTACCAGTAAAGAAATCTTGCGGCCATTGGTTTTTTATTCATATTTGAAAAGAAAGTCTCAGCCTCTACTGGGTGAGAAGAGGGGTGAGGACCTGGCTCAGTGGATAAACCACTTGCAAATGCACCTAGTTTGGATCCCCAGCACGCATGCCAAAACTGAGAATAGCAGCAGCAGGAGTCTATAACCACACTGGGGGGTGGGGGGCAGAGACAAGCAGATCCCAGGAGCTCACTAGCCTAGTCTTACCAAAATAAGGAACTACAGCCTTGGTGAGAGGAGAGACACGTGCATGCACACACATGGGTACACATATACATGTGTGCACACATATGAGTACATATATAATACAGAAAACAAATTGTGTCGTTAGTTAAGTAGAAATAAGAAGTGGGTTCCAGGGACTTTCTCGAACCTGATCAGCCGGTCCACAGCTCTCTGTGATCTGCTGCCCACCTTCTGAAGACACCACAGAACAGTAAGTTCAGGCACCAGAGTTAAACTTCACTGGGCCTTAGCCCACATTTTCCAAGTCCCATCCTCCCTCCCTAACCCAGCACCAAGATCTAGCCTGAATGGCATTCTTCTGGACTTATTTACAAGTCTTACCATTATACTTGCCGACATTATGCAAGCAGTTTGCAATCTCCCCTAATTCTCCAGCCTTAATTATATAATTGAACAAGCCAAAAACTCATTTTTCCCAGGAAACATTAAACATTACCATCTTAATGAAATTCTTAATGAAATGGTTCACTATGCATGCAAATGACCGGCAGTAGCTGGGCACTTGTTCATCACCGAGACAGATGAAAGGACAAATGCTCTTTCTTCTGTCAATCACGAGGAATGGCGGTTCTCAAACTCATATCCACACTAGAAGATGAGCCTCTCTGAGATGTGTGGATACTGGATGAAAAGAGTTTGAGCCAAGTAGAAATGGATCTTAATCCACACAAACTGAAAGTTATTTTCAGGGCTGAAAGAGCTCACTTGGACATTTCCTTAAAAGTTATCACCTTCGCTTCCTATCTCTGGAGGGTAAGAGTTTAACACAAAGTAACAGTGTTCCCTTCTCAGCTTTCAGGATTGACCCTAGGAAATGGAGGGGGAGGGCAGGCGTGGGAAGCATTCAGCATCCCTCACCAGTGATGCTTTGGGTATCTATGCCTTTTTTATTGCATTTTTTAAATATTCCTAGCGCATATAAAACTCAAACATTGCACATATCAACATCATCTTCAGTCCAGTGTGAAAGCTAACCTTGAAAGCAAACAGACCTGCTCACACTTCCGTCTAACAACATGAGCGGTGCTACTCTGTGCCAAGTAGATACTAAGTTCAAGCACTTTAAAACAACTATAATTTTTATAGTATATATTCAAAGAATTTTTTTCTTTTTTATTGATAAATTTATCTAGTATTATTTATCTATTATAATTTTATGACAAAATCCTAATTCCCAGATCTTGTCAGATCATTACATCAGTGCAATGGTTCTCAGCCTGTGGTCACACCCCCTCTGGAGGTCTGTATATCAAGTATCCTGTGTATCAGATATTTCTATTACAACTCATAATAGCAAAGCGACAGTTATGAAGCAGAAATGAAAGTAACTTTATGGTTGGGGGCTCACCACAACATGAGAAACTATATTAAAGGGCCACCGCTTTAAGAATGTTGAGAACCACAGCATTAGCAGAAAAATGTGAAGAGTCCTAAAGTGCCCAACAGAGAACAGAACTTTACCCTGAACACCCCAGTGCTGCAGACAGACCTGCAGTGGTGACAGCGGTGAGTGATGCTCTGTCTCTCATGTCCATTCTTCTCCAGAAAAGGGTAAAGGCAGAGGAAAAACAATGTTTGTGCCTTTTCTTTTTCTTTCTTTTTTTTTTCTATTGGTATCTGAGACAAAGTATCTCTCTACTCTGTAGCCCTGACTGTACTAGAACACAGGGTGTAGACCAGGCTGTCCTGCCTCCCAAACACTGGGATTAAAGGCATGTACCATTGCTCCCGGTTATGTTCCATTACTGAGATATGGTACACCAAACAGAGCACCCCAATAAAAATATAAAATCAAACAGAGTTTGGCATACTAATAATATTAATTTTGGGGGCTGGAGAGATGGCTCAGCGGTCGGAAGCACTGACTGCTCTTTCAGAGGTCCTGAGTTCAATTCCCAACCACCACATAGTGGCTCACAATCATCTTTAATGAGATCTGATGCCCTCTTCTGGTGTGTCTGAAGACAGCCACAGTGTACTCACATAAGCTAAATAATAAATCCTTTTTTATTTTTCTTCCTCTTTTTTATTGGATAGTCTCTGTATTTACATTTCAGGTGTTCTCCTCTTTCCGCCAATCACATGCCCCCTCCCCCTCACATTGCCTCCATGAAGGTGCTCCCTCCCCCAACCTCTTCTCCCACCTCAGCACCTTGGCATTCCCCTACACTAGGAAAATGAGCCTTCGATGGATCAAAGTTCTCTCCTCTCATTGATGCCAGAGAATACTATCCTCTGCTGCATATGCACCTAGAGCCATGTGTCTCTCCGTAAGAACTCATTGGGTGGTGTTTTAGTCTCTGGAAGCTGTGGTAGGTTTGCTTAGTTAATAATTTTGTTCTTCCCATGAGGTTGCAGACCCTTTCAGCTTCTTCAGTCCTTTCTCTGGCTCCTTCATTGGGGTCTCTGTATTCAGTCAAATGGTTAGCTGCAGGCATCCTTAACTGTATCAGTATGGTTCTGGCAGAGCCTCTGAGGAAGCATTAATGTCAGATTCCTGCCAGTAAGCACTACTTAGCATGAGCAATAGTGCTTGGGTTTAGTGGCTGCATATGGGATGAATCGCCAGGTGAGGCAGTCTTTGGATGATCTTTTCTCCAATCCCTGCTCCTCTATTTGTCCCATTATTTCCACCCATGACTGTTTTGTTCTCCCTTCTAAGAAGGACTGAGGCATCCACATTCTGATCTTCCTTCTCTTTAAGCTTCATAATTTCCATGAATTGTTTCCTGGTTATTCTGAGCTTTGTAGGCGAGTATCCACTTATCAGTGAGTACATACCATGAGTGTTCTTTTGTGACTGGGTTACCTCACTCAGGATGATAGCTTCAAGTTCTATCCATTTGCCTAGGAATTTTATGAAGTCATTTTAAATAGCTGAGTAGTACTCTACTGTATAAATGTACCACAATTTCTGTATCCATTCCTCTGTTGAAAGACATCTGGGTTCTATCCAGCTTCTGGCTATTATAAATAGGCTACTATGAACATTGTTGAGCATGTGTCTTTGTTATATGTTGGAGCTTCTTTTGGGTATATGCCCAGGAGTAGTATAGCTGGGTCTTCAGGTAGTACTATGTCCAATTTTCTCAGGAACCTCCAGACTGATTTCCAAAGTGGTTGTATCAGCTTACAATCACATCAACAGTAGAGGAGTGTTCCTCTTTCTCCACATCCTCTCCAGCATCTGCTGTCAACTGAGTTTTTGATCTTAGCCATTCTGACTGGTGTGAGGTGGAATCTCAGGGTTGTTTTGATTTGCATTTCCCTGATAACTAGGGATGTCAAGCACTTCCTTAGATGTTTCTCAGCCATTTGATATTTCTCAATTGAGAATTTTTTGTTTAGCTTTCTACCTCATTTTTAATAGGGTTGTTTGATTCTCTGGCGTTTAACTTCCTGAGTTCTTTGTATATATTGTATATTATACCTCTATCAGATGTGGGATTGATAAAGATCTTTTCCCAATCTGTTGGTTACCACTTTGTCCTTTTGACAGTGTCCTTGGTCTTACAGAAGCTTTGCAATTTCATGAGGTCTCATTTGTTGATTCTTAATCTTAGGGCATAAGTCATTGGTGTTCTGTTCAGGAAATATTCCCCTGTGCCTATGTGCTTTAAGCTTTTCCCCACTTTCTATTCTATTAGTTTCAGTGTACCTGGTTTTATGTGGAGGTCTTTGATCCACTTGGACTTGCGCTTTATACAAGGAGATAGGAAAGGATTGATTTGCGTTTTTTCTGCATGCTGAGTGCCAGTTGAACCAACACCATTTGTGAAGAGGCTGTCCTTTTTCCATTGAATGTTTTTAGCTGCTTTGTCAAAGATAAAGTGACCATAGGTGTGTGGTTTCATTTCTGTGTCGATTCTATTCCATTGATCTACCTGACTGTCTCTATACCAATACCAGGCAGTTTTTATCACAGTTGATGAGTAATGCAGCTTGAGGTCAGGGATGGTGATTCCCCCAGAAGATTTTTTATTGTTGAGAATGGTTTTTGCTATCCTGGGTTTTTTACTATTCAAGTGAATTTGCAAATTGCTCTTTCTAACTCTGTGAAGAATAAAGTTGAAATTTTATGGGGATTGCATTGAATTTGTAGTTTGCCTTAGGCAAGATGGCCATTTTTACAATGTTGATCCTTCCAATCCATGAGCATAGGAGATCTTTCCATCTTCTGAGATCTTCTTCAATTCTCTTCTTCAGAGACTTGAAGTTCTTGTTATACAGATCCTTCACTTGCTTGGTTAGGGTCACCCCAAGGTATTTTATATTCTTTGTGACTAGTGTGAAGGGTGTCAATTCCCTAATTTCTTTCTCAGCCTGTTTATCCTTTGAGTAGAGTAAGGCTTCTGATTTGACTGAGTTAATTTTATATGCAGCCACATTGCTAAAGTTGTTTCTCAGCTGTAAAAGTTCTCTGGTAGAATTTTTGGGGTTACTTAAGTATACAATCATATCATCTGTAAAGTGATATTTTGCCTTCTTCCTTTGCAATTTGTATCCCTTTTACCTCTTTTTGCTGTCTGATTGCTCTGGCTAGTACTCCCAGTACTGTATTGAATATGTAGGGGGAGAGTGGACAGCCTTGTCTAGTCCCTGATTTTAGTGGCATTGCTTCAAGTTTCTCACCATTTAGTTTGATGTTGGCTACTGGTTTGCTATATACTGCTTTTGCAGTGTTTAAGTGTGGGCCTTGAATTCCTGTAAATCCTTTTCTTAAATGCATATTAATTTAATATTGAGTTTGAAAAATAAATCTCATAAATTTTGGCTTTTTAACCATTTTAAGTACACAGCTACCTGTAAATCCAGCTCCAGGTACCCATCATCCTCTTCTGGCCTGCAAGGGCACATGCAAACATGTGAGCACACACACACACACACACAGACACACACACACAAATACACACACACACACTTTAAAATAAAATAAATCTTACCAAAAAAAAAAAAAACTTCAAAGCTCTCCTCTAATAATCTGTTTCCAAATTCTATAGCCTTCAAAAGCTAAGGACAAGTATTTAAAGCACAAATCTTTGGAGAGTAAGCCATAACATACACATGTGGCCCATCGTCTATATTATTCCCCTTCACCATAGGGTCATCTTTTAAAGTATTTTAAATGCAGAGCAGTGAGCATTTCCATATGTCATTTCATGCCACACACTCACCACCAGGCGACTCAGACCCTTTCTCTTAAGAACTGCTTCTTCGTTTTTGTTCTTTTGGTTTTTTATGCACAGATGGATCCCATTTCCTTTTTTCCAGTAGGTAACCACTATAAGATGTTTTATGTTGATCTTTACAAAACATGTGTGAGAGCTTGTGGATTGCATAATTGTACATGAATCTTAATTCACATAATAGAATTCAGTTTATACAAATCTTACTGTTTTTTCTTTACTCAACTCTCTTTCCAGATCTGTGTATATTACTACATCTAGTTGGTGATTATTGTTTAGTGTTGTCTATGAAATATAGCATGAAGAGATCAGACAGTCTGGTTGTAGGATATTGTCTCTGATGACCACAACTCCAAGGTGATGGTTTTACTTCTTTGAGGACTCTACGTCTTACCACAAGGCTCATACACATAAGATACTACTCTATTCTCAACACGTAGGAAAAAGACCAATGTCTTTCTTAGTCTTTCTCTCTTCTTCTCAGTATCTGGAGCATAGGACACTGGACCAGACATCCTTGATTGGCAGTGTGTATCAAACAAAGGAGAAACTCTTGTCAGATCAATGTGCCTAGCTTGGAAGCAAAATCTCAAGTTGTAGAACCCTAAGGTAAACAAATGTCAGGTAGATATCATGGAAATTAACTCCTAGCTTAAATCTCTGTGTTGCAGTAAGTACCTAACGGTTCTTCCTTCTGTTTGTCAGGATTAGGTGGAAGATAAATTGGCCAACAACCTGCATCAAATCAAAGACTTGTGTCTAGCAAACAATAATAACAAAAAGATGTTCTGCTTTCTGAGTATGAAGTATCTCTGAAAAGCTTTTGTACTGACTTGCGCTCCCTTCTACAAGTGTGTTCCATAGATTAACTGCTCTGGGTTCACCCCCTGGCCCACAGCCTCTCAGAGATTGGTCTTTGAGGAGATTGAATCAGGCCCTCTGCTGCTTGTGTTTTATAAAATCTAAAGGAGTCACAGGACTACAGCCCTGGTTTCTACAGTCTAGTTTCAAAATGAAGTATCTGTTCCATACCTCACCTCATTCTCCTCATCTTGTTTTAATGCCAACAATCAGCTTTTATCTCTGCGCCTTCCATTTACTGTTCTCAAATACTAACATTAACACTAGCATTTCAGGAAAGAAAGAAAAATAATTACTATAATCTCATTGAACAATGATTCTACTTCACAGCTACGTTTCCCACTTAGTTGCCCCCTGCCTCAGTTAGGTGGCAACATGCCAGTTCTCTTACAGACAGAAGAAAAAGTACAGATGCCCCCTGTGTGCAGGAACTTTTAGCTGAAGTACAATACTCTGAGTTCACTGAGGGAATTTCTCCTGACATTTGTTCAGAGTGTTAGTGCCTGAGATTTTACTCCCAAACCAGGCATGTTATTTTTGAAAGTGTTCCAGCTATTGGGAGCATGTTGTCTAACAAGTATCTCTGGTATAGTGTACCCCCTCATTGTATGGTAGAAGATACCAAAACTAAGAGAGGTTAGAAATTTTTTCGACCCAAGAAGAAATACAGCAATTACCCTAGAAGCCATCCCAATGGAGAAAATGTGTGAAAGTGAAACCATGTAGAATTCTGACGATGTGTTTCAGCAACTTAATATCAATTAAATACAAACTAGACCTGTTGTTGAGGCCCCAACCCTAGAAATTATGCTTGGCTCCTCTGTTACCTTCCTGGATCTAGTGCATCAGCTTAACATCAAAGTATGTTATGAGTCCATCTTCCTTCCTTTGTGTGGAAGCCAGTTTGCCACTGTCTCTCCCCAAAGGTCCTCTTAGCCTCCTAGGCAAATGACTGAGAAGTGACAGTTCTTCACTGTAGGAATCAGAAAACAGGGAGATCTGGCTTGAAAAATTAGGCCAAAGAAAAGAAGATTAATTTACTAAAGATGGTACCTTTCTTATTTGCTTTCCAAAACTCTATGGCCCAAGTCCCAAGATTTAGAAACAACTTCCATGATTTATTTGACTGCAAGCTCAATTAAGAAAACAGTGTAATTTACTCAACCAGAAATAAAAGGAGTTTCTTTTACTGAATGAATAAAAATGTAGCATCTAGGACAAAGGCTCTTGCATCCCAGTCATGAGTCATATATTTCATTCTGAGCATCCAATTAAATATATACATATGTCCTCCAGAACTGATTAGAAGAATTTTGAGAAGCTAAACTGGGTCATCTGCGCTACGACTAACATAAAGAAAGAAAGAAAGAAAGAAAGAAAGAAAGAAAGAAAGAAAGAGAGAGAGAGAGAGAGAGAGAGAGAGAGGGAGGGAGGGAGGGAGGGAGGGAGGGAGGGAGGGAGGAAGGAAGGAAGGAAGGAAGGAAGGAAGGAAGAAAGAAAGAAAGAAAGAAAGAAAGAAAGAAAGAAAGGTGCTTGTCTAGAGCAAGGACTGGTTCTCCTGTCTATGTAGCCTTAGATACTCTCCACCACATGAAATGGTGCCATTCTTTTACAGCTGACTATCGTTTTTTCAAAAATATACTTTTACCAGCTAGGATGGTTCTATTTCTGCTCAGGCTTATTCCATGTCTGGGTTGTCTTCTCAGAAACTAGTGAATAGTAGGGATTTTGTCAATATTTGCTGAATGTGTTAGTCATCTTTCCATCACTATAATGAGATTCCTGAAGTAATCAAGTTATAAAGAAAAAAGGTTTCTAGTATCTTAGAATTTTGACATTCCCATCTGTGATGGTTTTTGTATATGTCCAGCCCAGAGAGTGGTGCTATTTGGAGGTATGGCCTTGTTGGAGTAGGTGTGTCACTGTGGACGTGGGCTTTAAGACCCTCCTCCTAGCTGTCTGGAAGTCAGTCTTCTCCTAGCATTCTTCAGATGAAGATGTAGAATACTCAACTCCTGCACCATGTCTGCCTGGATGCTGCCATGTTCCTGCCTTGAGGATAATTGGCTGAACCATTGAACCTGTAAGCCAGCCCCAATTAAATGTCCTTTATAAGACTTGCCTTGGTCATGGTATCTGTTCACAGCAGTTAAGACCTAATTAAGACACTGTCCATGATGAATTAATGCTATTGTATTAAGCCTGTAAGGAGGATTGTAGGTACCAGAGAGATCAAGGACACCAAAATAGCATGATCCACAGAAAAACTTAAGCAGAGCTCATAGGGAGGTGCTCACATGGATTGAAGCAACAATCACAGTCTGCTTGGGTCTGCCCTAGGTCCTCTGCATATATCTTATGGTTTAGCTTGGAGTTTTTTGTGAGATTCCTAACAGTGGGAATGGGGGTGCCTCTTACTCTTTGGCCTGCTCTTGGACCCTTTTCCTCCTACTGGATTACCTTATCCAGACTTGACGTGAGGGTTTATGCTTAGTCTTATTGAATAAAGTTATACTGTGTTTGGTTGCTATCCCTGGGAAGCCTGCTCTTTCCTGAAGAGAAACTGGGGAGGAGTGGATCTCAGAAGGGGGACAAGGGGGAACTAGGATGAATAGAAGGAGAGGAGGCTGGGGTGTGGATGTATTATGTGAGAGAATATGTTTTTTTTTAAAGAATTTTTTAATGGCATCCTTGTCAAAGAAACTGAAGCCACCAACCTAGCTGAAACTCAGGAGGAGAGTTTATAATTACACTGTTCAACTTCAAATGTCTTGGTATTATTCCAAAGCTAAGACCAGAGGTAATATCTTCAAGATTAACTATGTGAAAGATTCCCAGTATAAGGAAGAAAACCGCCTAAGAGCTGGAGAGAAGTTTCCCAGCCACTCCCCTATCTCACTCTCCCCTTCCTTCCTCTAACCCTTAAGCACCCTGAGCTCCTTTACATTTGGAGTCAGTATGTGAGGTGCCTCTGCCTCAAGCACACTTCCTGGTTCCTCACAGGCCTTATTCACATATTCATGCAATGACTCCATGTCGCTTTATGCTTATGGTGTTGGTATAAATTTAAAAGAAAAAAGAAAAAAGTCCAGACTCTTGTGGAACTTAAATTCTAGCCGGAGATGAAGACTAGAGTGAGACAGTTAAATGAGGTGGTGTGTTAGCTAGAAATCACTATAAGACAGACGGTGTATCCCAAAAGGGAGGGTTAAGGGGTCTGCCATGGCCGCTTCACCACACCCTGCACCTAGCCTAGTGGCTGGAAGATACACAATTAAACACTGATGCTTTATCATTAGCCAAGGAAATACAGGGCTGTTCGAGTAGGATGTCTCAGAGGCAGTGGCTGCTCCAACCCTGGACCGCTGGGTCAGGAACAAGGTAGATCCTGGCAGGCACTCAACCATCCCAATGCAATTAAACAGTATGCACTATAACCCAGTCTGAGTGTCTCTCGTTCCCTGGCATTTCTGAAATAAACAGACTTGCTTTGTTCCATTGCCAACAGGCAGAGCAATTTCTTTCCTTCCATTTAAAAGTTTCTTCCCTCGGCCTTTCTTTTGTCTGTGTCCCCTCAGTGCAATGTTAGATTATGTTGAGAAATTGCAATGTTTTTGGATTCCCCACTTGCTAATGCCCCTTGGTTGTTTGCAGGAACCTCACCCTGAGTTACACTTAGCAAAACTAGGTATGTTCTACTGCAGTCCTTCCTCTACCTTCCTTTGCAATCTCCTGAGCATAGTCAATTTGCTATGGGAAGGTACATAGCTACAAATCTAAGGAACAGAGACAGAGTATCCAGGTAACATTTGGGGAAAGGCACACTAGAGGAACAGAACTTAGTGTGTGTATGTGTGCATGTGTGTGTGCATGTGTGTGTACATGTGTGTATATGTGTGTGTGCATGTGTGTGCATGTGTGTGCGTGTGTGCTTATAGATAGATATAGATATAGATATGTGGGTTTATTAGAATGGCTTACAAGCTGAGGTCCAGCTAGTTCAACAATGCTTGTTCATCAATGGAAGGTCTAAGAATGCAGTAATTCTTCAGTCCCAGAGGCTGGTGTCTTGGTCAGTTCTGAAGGAGGCTCTGAGGCCAGTGACTTGCCAACTGGCTGAATTTGTGGGGGAAAAACAAAAGCTTCCTTTTTCCATGTTCTTTATATAAATTGTCACTGGAAGGTATGACTTAGATTAAAAGTGAATCTTCCTACCTCAAAAGATCTGGATTAAAAATGGATCTTCCCACTTAAATGATTTAATTAGAAAAAAAAAATCTCTCACAAGCTTGGGTTTTAGTTGATTCCAGATGTAGTCAAGTTGACAACCAAGTTTAGCAATCACACAACACAAAACTGACAAGCATAAAATGTCTTTATTTCCATTCTTAGAATAGTTATTCGTGATAAAATTTCAAACTGTTATTTGGCCTCCCTAGACCAGTTCTCTCAGCTGCAAATTGGGGTAAGTAATGGGGTTAGCATCGTAACACTTCAAAGATATCTGCACACTGTAAGGGCTTTGAAGCACCACGCTAATGGGACTGTTGTGCTATAGTTTAATGAGACACATGAAGAAGGTTTGTGAGCCCTCCCTCCCTAATGGACTCTTGGTACTTAATGGTGTCTGGGGCCAGAAACTCCCTTTCTTTGGTGTTATAGCCACTGATAAGTTGTCCATGATCCAGTAAATAACCTCCCACCTATGCTCAGGAAAGCCATCATAATTAAACAGCAGGTCACACACGCATACATATAGACACACAAAGTCATCAAAGTAGGATGTTGGCTCACTGAGGAAGGGTTTGAACAGCTAAGAGGAGATGAGGAGGGATAAAGGGAGCAGAATTTGTTACATCCGTGTGTACAATTGTCAAAAAGAAATAATGATTGAATGGTGTAGTTTCTAGCCATCACTTCTGAAGACTTGCAGAGCTCAGCCTCAAGTCTTGAAGTCCAGCTGCCAGCACCATCCACATAGTAGTATCTTAATCATTCAAGTCCCTTCTACCTCATGACTGTTTCCTGTCAGCACTAGCCAAACTTAGGGACCTTTTTCCCTTTAAGTCTCAGTCTGGAACCTAAGGCTCAGTGTGAGAGCACAAAGAGGGTATGACTGGGAAGTGCAAAGTCGTAAGGGCTCCATCCTAAGAACCCAAGAGACCCTAGTGAAGCCCCCCATCCTGCCCCAGGAAAGCACAGCAAAAGGTCAACCATCAGTGTACTCTCTGATCCCCGAATCAGCTAGTTACTGAGGCTTAAAAATAAGTGAGTTTTAGAAAGGAGCTGACTATGTGGAGGTCAGAGTGGAAACAGGTGTGAGTAGAAGCAACGGAAGGAGTCATGGCTGCCAAAGTGTCTGAGTCCTGGAATTAGCAGTTGCAGGAGGCCTGGTGAACTCTGCTTTATGTAGCGTGGATGCTGGACACAGAGCTGTCATGTTTGACTGATTCCGTGGAGTACGGGACACTGTGGTAGGAGAAGGGACTCACTTTCTCATCCCTTGGGTACAGAAACCAATTATCTCTGACTGCCGCTCTCGACCACGGAATGTACCGCTCATCACTGGTAGCAGAGACTTGCAGAACGTCAACATCACACTGCGCATCCTCTTCCGGCCGGTGGCCAACCAGCATTGGCGAGGACTACGGCGGTGCTACTGTCTATCACCACGGAGATCCTCAAGTCGGTGGTGGCTCGATTCGATGCTGGGGGATTAATTACCCAACCGAAAGCTGGTCTCCAGGCTAGCAGCAACATTTGGGCTCATCCTGGATGCCGTGTCCCTGACACATCTGACCTTCGGGAAGGAGTTCACAGAGGCAGTGGAAGCCAAACAGGTGGCTCAGCAGGAAGCAGAGAGAGCCAGATTTGTGGTGGGAAAGGCTGAGCGACAGAAGGCAGCCATCATCTCTGCTGAGGGTGACTCCAAGGCAGCCGAGCTGATCGCCAACTCGCTGGCCACAGCAGCCTGATTGAGCTGCGGAAGCTGGAGGCTGCTGAGGACATTGTATACCAGCCCCCCCCCCCCGGAACATCACCTACCTGCCAGCAGGGCAGTCTGGCAGGGCAGACCGTGCTCCTCCAGCTTCCCCAGTGAGGCCAACCAGGCCTCGGCCATTCTGGATGACGCCTTCCTTCTGCCCCACCCACCCCAGAAATCACTGTGAAATTGAATGATTGGCTTAAAGTGAAGGAAATAAAGGTAAAATCACTTCAGATCTCTAATAAAAAGGAGCTGACAAGTTCTTTGTTCCCCTTCAAGATCTTTGTTAGGAGAGAGAGTCTTTCGACCACACAAATGACCATGAACCTTAAAGCAGGAGATCATTAGAACAGACACAGCATAATGGCCACAGGCAGCTGCAATGGGACACTTAAAACCAAAGAACTAGCAGGAGTTCTGATTTGTGTGTTTCAGAGAAGCTGGGCGAGCTTTATATCATGTGACCAGAAGTAGGCACTAAGTAGGAACAGGCTTTAAAGTTACCTTGGTCTGAGGTAGAAGAAGCTGGACTTGCTTTTCCTGCAGAGACTGAAGTACTTTAAGCAGTCACAACAGGGCACCGCTGGTGCTTTGTTCTGTGGCACAGGATGCCAGAGGTGGGAGAAGGTACTTAGATCCTCCTCAACTGGTCTTTTGAAGCAGTTTCATCTTATAGCAAAAGGTTTGTGCCCTAATACTCGGTCTTGGACCTAAGACTTTGGTCTTAGACACTCCATCTCCCAGAACTATGGGCAAGAAATGTCTAGGGTTTATAAAGTCCTCACACGATAAGCCTTCTGAAAGCTGATGACTCTCAGAAGCCTGTGGTTTGTCACTGCTGTCTGAATAGACTAAGATACCTTCTAACACTGGCTTTTCCTATCTGTCCTTCCTGCCTGATGCTGCTACACACCCCACCACCACCACCAATTACTCCATCATTTCTGATTTACTTATTTGTTTATTTACCCTTATTACGCCTTTGCACTTACTCCAGTTACTTGCCTGGCTGCCTCCCCAGACCAGGGCTTCCCTCGACATCCCCACTGCCCAGCACATGACTCTAGTTCACTACTTCTAAAGTAAATGAATAAAAACAGGAAGACCCAGTCAAATGTAGTATCACGTGCTCTTAATCTCAACACTCAGGAGGCAGAGGCAGGCAGATCTCTGAGTTCAGTGTCAGCCTTGTCTACACAGTGAGTTCCAGAACTGCCAGGCTTATAGAGAGACCCTGTCTCAAAAAAAGCAAAACAAAACAAAACAAAGCAAAAACAAATAGATTTAATGTATGTACATTTAGTAGAATGCTCTAGAACTGTTCAGAATTGTCACTGAGTAGACTGAGCTGAGAAGGACACAGCACAGAGAAGCACATGGGATGTTAGATCAGAAAATGGCTTCCGACTATGTAAACTTACAGTGTCATCAAGGCCAGAAGTGCAAAGAAATGCCAAACAGTCAGAGATTTGCTAGGTTAGTGGGACAACTGTAACCACATCTCAAAAACTAAGGTAGATAAAAAACTAAAGCATCCAATGTTGATGTCTTGCTTCCAGACACACGTGCACACATGTGCATACTCACAATTTTTTCACTTTAAGAAGAGGTGTCAGACTATATTAGTGTGGTGATTTGAATAGGACTAGCCCCATAGACTCACACATTTGAATGTTTGGTCACCAAGTAGTGGCACTATGGAGAGATATGGCATTATTAGAAGGTGTGGCCTTACAGGAGAAAGTTTGTCACAAGAGGTAGGTTTTGGAGTTTCAAATGCTCAAGACAGGCCCAGTGCCTTACTCTTCCTGTCGCCTGATGATTCAGATGTAGAACTCTCAGCTACCTCTCCAGCACTGTGTTCAACATGCTGCTATGCTTTCTGCCATGATGATAATGAACTAACCTCTGAACTATAAGCCAGGCCCAATAAAATGCTTTTCCTATAAGAGTTGTTGAGTTGTGGTATCTCTTCACAGCAATAGAACCCTAACAAGGGCAATTAGTTAAACAGAAAATCAATGGAGGTGATGAGGAAATAAATAAATAAATAATAGATAGATAGATAGATATATAGATAGATAGATAGATAGATAGATAGATAGATAGATAAAAGATATGAAGGTATCATTTCCTGTTATTTTGATTAAATATTTGACTAAAGGAACTTAAAAGAGAAAACTCATAGTTTAAGGTACATTCTATCATGTCAGAAATGTTAAAGCAGCAGGATCCTGGAGCATCTGGTCACATCACACTCACAACCAGAAAGCAGACAGAGATAAGTGCAAGCTACTCCTCAGCTTGCTGTTGCATTTTGTACTGTCCAGGCTCCCCTGCCTGGGGAATGGCATCACCCACAGAGGGCAATTCTCTCACTTCAATGAAATCAAATTATTTCCCCACAGGGACACTCAAAATCTTCTCTCTCAGGTGGGTCTAGATCTTGTCAGGTTGGTAACACTAACCAGCAAGAATTTGCAGATGATTCTGGAAAGTTGCAAAACAAGACAAACGACCATGGGCTTAAAAACTACTGCTCTAGCTCCTGCCCCTAGTTCCACACATAGCCACATCTTCTCATGCAGTGCCAGCCTCGTCCCTTAGACAAGATGGTGAAGTTCAGTGTGAACGAATTTGGCCGTATTGGGTGCCTGGTTACCAGAGCTGCCTCTGCTCAGGATCTGGCAAAGTGGAGATTGTTGCCATCAACGACCCCTTCACTGACCTCAGCTACATGGTCTACAGGTTCCAGTATGACTCTACCCATGGCAAATTCAATGGCACAGTCAAGGCTGAGATTGGGAAGCTTGCCATCAATGGGAAGCCCATCACCATCTTCCAGGAGCGAGATCCTGCTAACATCATATGGGGTGATGCTGGTGCTGAGTATGTTGTGGAGTCTACTGGTATCTTCACCACCATGGAGAAGGCCGGGGCCCACTTGAAGGGTGGGGCCTAAAGGGTCATCATCTTTACCCCTTTGGCTGATGCCCCCATGTTTGTGATGGGTGTGGACCATGAAAATATGACAACTCACTCAAGATTGTCAGCAATGCATCCTGCACCACCAACTTCTTAGCCTCCCTGGCTAAGGTCATCCATGACTACTTTGGCATCGTGGAAGGGCTCATGACCACAGTTCATGCCATCACTGCCACTCAGAAGACTGTAGATGGCCCCTCTGGAAAGCTGTGGGGTGATGGCCGTGGGGCAGCCCAGATCATCCCTGCATCCACTGGTGCTGCCAAGGCTGTGGGCAAGGTCATCCCAGAGCTGAATGGGAAGCTCACTGGCATGATCTTCCATGTTCCTACCCCAAATATATCTGTTGTGGATCTGACATGCCACCTGAAGAAACCTGCCAAGTATGATGGCATCAAGAAGGTGGTGAAGCAGGCAGCTGAGGGCCCACTAAAGGGCATCCTGGGCTACACTGAGGACCAGGTTGTCTCCTGTGACTTCAACAGCAACTCCCACTCTTCTACCTTTGATGCCGGAGCTGGCATTGCTGTCAATGACAACTTTGTGAAGCTCATTTCCTGGTATGACAATGAATACAGCTACAGCAACAGGGTGGTGGACCTCATGGCCTACATGGCCTCTAAGGAGTAAGAAACCCTGGACCACCCACCCCCCAGCAAGGACACTGAAAGCAAGAGAGAGGCCCTCAGTTGCTGAGGAGTCCCATCCCAACTTGGCCCCCAACACTGAGCATCTCCCTCATGATTTCCACCCCAGATCTCCATAATAATAGGGGCCTAGTGAGTCCTCCCTACTCTCTTAAACACCATCAATAAAGTTCTGCTGCACCCACAAAAAAAAAAAATCTACCACTCTGAGCTACTACACTTCCCTTTACTCTGAGCTACTACACTTTCCTTTACTCTGAGCTACTACACTTTCCTTTACTGAGTCGATCGCTGTCAGTACTTGTCATGGTGATGGAATGCTTACTCACACACTATGCTTTTGCCTCACACCCAGCAAATGTTCACAAGACGAAGCATAGCTCCTAAACCAAACACAGCTCAGCTGGTAGAGCTCTTGCCTAGTATGAATGCAGCCCTGGGTTCCATTCCAGCACCTGAAGAAAATGAGCATGGAAAGGAACGCCCATGATCCCAGCACTCAAGAAGTGGAAACATAAAAAATTCAGTCATCTTTTGCCACATAGTGAGACTGAGGTCAGAGTGGCCTACACAAGACCCTGAGAAAAAGAGAAACGGAGGAAGGAAGAAGGTGACAGG
Source organism: Micromys minutus (assembly GCF_963924665.1). Taxonomy (NCBI): domain Eukaryota; kingdom Metazoa; phylum Chordata; class Mammalia; order Rodentia; family Muridae; genus Micromys; species Micromys minutus. The sequence goes on from NC_137979.1 coordinate 2,184,206, forward strand.
AAAGAAAGATAGAAAGAAAGAAGAGAGGGAGGAAGAGAGAGTGTAGGAGAAGAGAGGAAAGAGAGGGGAAGAGCTTCTCTTTGGCCAGTTTGCAAAAAGAGAAAACATCACCTTACCGTGCAAACCTAGCGGAGAGAGCAGGAAGGGGGGCAGAGCCAGATCTGAGAACGGGAAGGATGAAAAGCAGACTCTGCCAGCTCACTGTAGTGAGGCTGCATTCCTCCTCCATCGTCCTCTGCCCTTCCTGAAATAACTCCGCCCTTCGGCTAAGTTATTAGAGTGTTCCAAGTTGATCCTGCACAGTGTTTCCCCAGTTAGCTAATTAAACGTAGCACATCTAATTGAATCATAGAGAAGCCCATAGCTGATATCTCTGCTCCCAGAGGGGAATAGGTGAGGAGGGATGAAATCCAAGTCCCTCTCTCTGGTGCCAACTAGAATTCTGTATATATTTTTCAAGCTCAGCATTTTTTAAAAGCACAATATTCAAAGCAATATCATGTAGAGATCAGAGCAATCTCCCCAACAAGGGGAGAGCTGATATCCCATTTATAGAGCAACAGTTCAGTAAATTTTGTTTAGCTGGAATAGGATATGGTTAATTATAGTAATTTATCAAAGTGGCATAAGGTGGTATTCACACACACAAAGAGTATTTTCCCACAGTTGAAAACCCTGCATTTTATATAAGCTGAAACTAGGACTAATTGAATTTTCACTTGGGTAGATAAAATCTTTAACAACTCCTGGGTAACTAAATGCTCTTTGCTCAATGATGTGGATCGAGATGATTTACAACGCCTATCACACAATCATGCTAATTTTGCTTTCATATGATTAATTAAAACAATATGTTCATTCTTCCTAAAGAGAAATTGGGGCAGCTAAAAAGCCAGCTTTTATTATCAACTTCCTTCTCTGGCATAAAAACCACTTTCACACATCATCTCCAAAGAAAGTGGTAAAGGACACAGGCCCTGATGGAATTGTGCCAAGTTAGCTTGATATTTGTGTGTGTGTGTGTGTGTGTGTGTGTGTGTGTGTGTGTGTGTGTTTTATTTATGAGACGAGTTCTCACTGTGTAGCTCAACTGACCATGTGATCCTCTTGCCTCTCCTCCAAAGTGCTGGGCTTCGAGGCATCCATCACCACGTGTGGCTTCAGCTTCACTTGTGGGAAGAGTATAGGAATATATTAGTGGAGCAGGTAAACAGTTCCTAGACTTAGGGCTGGAAAGGACAATAGAGGAAATCTCATGAAAATCCCATTCACAGAGGGATGATGTGGTGGCTATTCCTAGTCGTCAGCTTGACTATATCTGGAATGAACTACAATCCAGAATTGGAAGGCTCACCTGTGATCCTGGCCTTGAGGCTGGCAGATACAAGTTTCTGACCTGGATCTTGGCACAGAGATCTTGAGGCATATTGGCTATGAATCCCAGGACACTAAGGCAAGGAGATGTCTGAGTTCAAGGTCATCTGGGACAAAGCAAGTCCCAGATCAGCCATGGTGGTACACACCTTTAATCTGGGACATGCCTTCTGCAAAAGACCTACATAAGGACATTGGAAGAAGGAAGACTCTCTTCTCTTTGCCTGCTTGCCTTGTGGAACTGAGCAACTTCTAGATCCTTACACTTTGATTCACTGCTGCTGCTGACCATTGTTGGGTCATCAACAAAGTCTCTTACTATATAGAGACTACCTGTAAGTTCTGTGACTCTAGAGAACCCTGACTAAGACAGAAGACTATGGTTGGCTGAGACCAGCAAATTTTAACACATTTAACTCTGACTCAACTATCATGACACCTAGTCCAAACTTGCCATCTGTAAATCAATTTTTTTATCTCTAAATTGGGGCAATAGCACCCTCCTAAAAGGGGTGCCATAAATCACAGTGAAGATTTAGATCACAGTGAGGGTACTGAGCGTCTGTACCCTCAAACGGTAGACCACAGGACTTTACTACAAATGCTTATGTTTCCCTTCTCGCTTGTCCTTGAGTAGAAATGGGACAATGCTGTATACATAATCAATCTTGCAGAACAGAGGACTGAGGAAACCATAGAATGTCAGCTTCCAGAAGACTGCTGGGAACTGTAGCAGGAAACCCACGGGGACTCATTCCATTTTTTAGATGCAAAGCATTGTTTAGGAGGTTCGCTTTCCTAAGGATGCACTACAAGCTAGATCCAAGCATAAATAAGCACTGGAAACTCGGGGAGGCAAAACATTGCTGGTGAGTCAGTTTGGCAGCGAGTCGTTCTAGACATGCAGATAGATAGAGAGCTATAAAGCCAGTGTGATGCAGAAATTAGAATCTCAAAGATTCTCTCAAAGGAGTCAGCCCAAGGATTACATAGAATATGTGAGCTCAGGGGGTTCAGAGACCACATGGATCTGACAGGCAACCCAGAGAGCATGATCCAGCTTTCTCCAAATCATTTTAAAGAGTCATCTGTTTTTCCAGTCTCACCCACTTGATAGTCTCAACTAGACACAAAGATGCCCCTTCCTTAAAATCATTGGGAATGATTGGGGACTGGTTGAAAATTTGCTAGAGACCTGTACCCAGCTGAGAGGCCAAAGCCTGACAGCCCATGGCAGACTGAGAGAGAAAGAGTGAGTTGGTGTTGGGGCCTGGGCACTGTGGGATCTGGATGGAGAGTGGGTAATGAGGCAATGTTGTAACTAATGAATGAAGCCATTAACATGTATTTTGGGAGGAGGTATATTCAGGATTGAACCCAATATAATTTTCATTTTAAAGTTAGCATTAGCTAAAAAAAAAAAAAAAAAAAAAAAAAAAGCTGGGATGTCCAACAACAAGAAGAACAGGAAACAATTAGTGCCAGCTCCCAGGTTGCCAGCCTAGTGAACTAGGAGCACTGCTTGCCCAGGTCCCCAACGTCCACTGCTGTACCTCTCAGAAAAGTCAGAGACAGCTGCTCTGTTAGCACTGACTTGAAGTCAAGCGAGATGACACAGGCGAAGTGGTGAGAGCTAGTTTGGCACAAAATAAACCACTTTCATTTTGTTGTCTTTCAACAATTTTCTCTCAGCTTGGACCAGTTGTTTAATTATATCACAATTATAGATGTTCCCAGAACAATAGCTAAGCCTGGTCTCTACAATATGACATGTGATGTTTGGGACATTTCTCCTACTGTAGCCCTTTAATTCTCCTAAATTTCCCAGAACCTCGCCTGCTTCCATGTCTGGTCACCAGGCTCATTACCATGATCCTTTCTTCAGACTCCTCAAAATGGACACTCCTGATTTCCAGGCGAGGAAGCTGAAAGCTAGAGACAGCGAGTTTTGGTAGAGGTTGAAGACCTGTGTATACAGCCTCCCGTAAGACTCTGCTGCCCACCATTGGTGACAATGGAAGACACGTCTCCCAGATGATGATCCTCAACTCAGAGATCCCTACTGACCCCGAGGTTTGGCTCACGTGGGCAGTCACAAAAAGGATCCTCTTTCATTCCTGACCTCCATACCAGACTCACATTCTCAGGTAAAGACAGAAAAGGAATAAAAAAACAAAAACTCTCAACCACTTTTATTTTAAAGATGGGAAGATTGAGACCAAGAAAAAAGTGTGAACCATTTTCTAAGCACTTCTGACATGATGCCTCCAGGGATCACGTTTAATCCAACTTCATAAAGAGCGTGTGAGGTATGCAAGGTCACCTACCTGCTAATTGCTGCATCAAGACTCATTGGGGAATGTCAGCCCTTCCCAGGGCTCTCTCCTCCCGCATTGATCAAGCATGAGATAAAGGTCCTACATAATCTGTTTTCCATGGATTAACTGACTTCATGTGTCTACCAGCCTCAGCAGCAATTACAGTCACTCCCTCTGTACAGGTGAGGAAAGTCGACAGGAAGCAGACAGGTGACATTTCCTGCCTGAACTGTACAACCACAGAGGCCAAAGGCTGAGATTCTAATCCAGGCAGTGTGCCTCTGGAGCCCACAGTACAAACAGTTGTACCTGACAGCCACCTCCAGGACGTGCCTCCTTTTAATCTTCTGTTAGGTCTACAAGGGCATTGGACTTTAATGGAGCAATACTCTCCACATAAGTGAAAAATAAAATCAATTAGGAGGTGCCAAGCACAGGCATCGCAAGCCTTTAAGCGGATGGCACAAAGACTTCAAACGGACCTTCAAACGTTCTTGCTTCTCCCAAGGGTCACTGGCTCTGGCTCCATGGGCACCATTAGCATAATGACAACCCTGCCTGCTGCCTCAGCCCAATCTGCCAGTGCCTGAGTGAGAGTCACTGACAGCCTCGTTCCTGCTGCATGCTCCACTGGGCTGCGCACACAGCCACATTCACCCACTGCAAGAAAGCCATTCCACAACTGCCATCCCCTTGCCCTTGTAACCAGCTTGCCAGAAAGACATGAGTCTCTGCAAATCGGTCTGATACTCAAAAAGCAAGAAAACAGTGTATAAGCATGGCGGAAAAATATCAAGGCTGTTGTACTCAGTGTGACAACATTCAAATACCCATTAGATATTCTATTACCAGAGTCTCAGCTTCCAAAACTTCATTAATTCTTTCCCACTAATTGATTTATTCACTTTACATCTCAGTCTCAGCCCCCTTCTCTCTTCCCAGTTCCCTCGTTCACATAGTCCCTCCCACCAGCTCCCTCCCCTTCCCCTGACACAACCAATGGTACTCTGTTATGCTCGCAGACAGAAGCCTAGCATCACAGTCCCCTGAGAGACTCCATCCAGCAGCGGACGCAGAGACCCACAGTCAAACATTAGACAGAGCTTGGGGAGTCTTGTGGAAGGGTTGGGGGAAGAATTGAAGGAACTCAGTTACTTCTGAACAAGGATGCCAGAATTCTACTGAATAGCCAGCCACTCCATGTTCATTCACTCCTTTAAACTTTAAAAAGAAATGCTGAGGCTTTAGCTCCAGCACTTGAAAAACAGATCAAGCCAGATCTCTGAGTTCAAGGCTAGCCTGATCTACAGAGCAAGTTTTAGGACAGCAAGAATACATGGAGAAACCCTGTCTCAACAAAACAAAACAATAACAAAAATTGTAAGATTTGTATTTTACTTCCACATCAAGAAAGAAAGAAAGAAAGAAAGGAAGGAAGGAAGGAAGGAAGGAAGGAAAGAAGGAAGGAAGGAAGGAAGGAAGGAGTTGTGTTTACTCTGTACATAAGCCACAGACTCTTGGGTCACCTTTTGAAAATAATTTCAGACATGAAACAAGAAGTAGAAAATACTTCCTGTAAACTTTTATACAAGACCTGTCTGTGAACAAACAGGCTTGGGAGTCAGAAGGAATCCTATTCCATCCTATAATCTGTGTAAGTTTCAGTAGCAACCTGTCGAGACCGTCCCAAGACAGGGACGATATAGTTACCACCACCATCACCACTACTACTGCTATGACTATTACTTCTTTTCTTTCCCCCCTCTTCCCTCCTCCCGCAGCTCCCCCTCCCCCTCCCTCCTTCTCCTTCTGTTAATTGGGATTGATACAGTTATTACTACACCAGTGTGGTAGGCTTGCTGAAAGACTAAGGTGAAGGTTTCGGTAAAGATTTGCAGATATGTAGGTAGTATTCGCATGGTATTATCTGTCTTGATTGACAAATATATGTGTCATGTTCATTTGAATTACTATGGCTGGAAGAATTGATGCCATTTGAGACAAAAAAGAGATATAATTGCCAGCTTCCACATATAAAAGTGCGTGGCTGACACTGACTCGGGCTCACACGGATCCAGGAACTCTGACAGCATTGAAACCTGTCACTGTTCTGTGTTCTAGTTTCACTTCAGCTGTAGTCTATTACTTCTTCTCACAGTCTCGGGCTTCCTAGAGACATCATTCCCAAGGTCAGTTCTCAAGGGACAAAAGAACCAGAGATCTCCCACCTATACCCCCAACCCAAACTTCCAAAAGCAGGTGTCAATGCACACCAATAATCCTAGCACCCTGGAGGATCATCAGCTGGAGGCCAGCATGGGCTACATAGGAAGAAGAAGAGGAAACACTTCCAGAGAAGTTACATGCATTTCAACAGACACAGAAATGGAAAACATAGTTTGTGATCCTGTAGAACAAAATGGAAATGAGTCGTATTTCTGAAGGAAGTGGAATCTTTTCATAACAACAGATGTTCATTATACCTATTTTCGAGATGTAAACCCACACAACAAAAATCCCTCTTAAGAATAGACACTATGGGGCTAGAGAGATGGCTCAGTGGTTAATAGCACCAACTGCTCTTTCAGAGGTTCTGAGTTCAAATCCCAGCAACCACATGGTGGCTCACAACCATCTGTAATGGGATCCAGTGCCCTCTTCTGGTGTGTCTGAAGACAGCTACAGTGTACTTATATATAATAAATAAATAAATCTTTAAAAAAAAGAATAGATACTATGTCACCCTATAATACTTGATGCATAAACACATTATTCAACAAACATTAGATATAACCCATATTACAATAAAAAGCATTGTATTCTTTGGGGTCAGAGATTATTTTCATGCTTCCTTCTTTCTGTCCCCCATAGTGGTTGGCATAGAATTATGTCACTGTATTAGTAGGACTAAATTGTACTGTGCTTCATTTGTTAAAGTTCCAAACTGAATGACATAGCACAATTTTTTTTATCTCTTGCACAAAGTCTGCCATGAACATTGATGGACCTTCCAGGGCAACCGTCTTAGATCCAGGCTAGGGAAAGCTCCGTCATCCTGCAGAACACCTCTCATCACTCAGAAGAGAGCTCCAGGGCATCTTCTGTTGTAATTTAGTCCTTTGCCCCCAAAACAAGCATTATCATTTGGGTTCACAGGCCATTATCTTGACCCAATTACCATCCCTACCTGCAGATAACCAGGGGTACCATCTCTTCATGTGCCCGGGGAAAATCAGATATGTGTGAACATTAGTCAGTCCCCACTAAAATCAAGTAAAATGACACTAACTGCTACATAAAGCATAATCTGACTCTTAACTATTAAGCAGACCTAACGGGTAAGAGAGCCACGGCTCTGCTAACACAGCTTGGCACTCCCTCCTTTCTCCCCTCAGCACCACCCCCAGCTGGCATCAGAAACACTTCTCCCTAAAACCTTCGTTATAACCTGATAGAAAGTAATTTCATTTGAAAGTTCAAAGTTTTTTTCCTACACTCTGTTAGACATAAATGACCTTCAAAAACAACTGAATTTAAAATCTTACTAGAGGGCAATGGTTAGTTCTCTGCAGAAGTCTTTTGTTTAAAAAAAAAGTGCATTTTTTTTAACCCTGTAATTCTGCTTCTGCGGGGGTGTGGGTAGAGGTTTCGCTATGAAGATGCTCCTCACAGACTGTGTGAGGCAGAGGAAGAATCACCCTAAATACCAGCTAGGGTGTGCTGGCAAATAAGCAATAACTGAGCTTCTTGGTGAGAAAAATCCGCAGCCATTCATAACCATCCTCTGAAGGTACACTTGTTAATGTGAAAACGGGCTTGTGGCACATTAAATGGAGATAAAGAGATGCTATAAAATGACGCACATGCCACATATGCTTAGGAAAGAGTCTACAAAGAAATATATGAAAGAATTAATAATACTCGCTCTCGTGTGGGTGTCTTTATTTTCTCCTTTTACTAGGGATTTTTTTTAATTATTATGGGGACTGCTGTTAAAATAAGTAAATGAAGTAATTTAAATTATAAACAAGTGATCTCCTTGGGCCTATAATACGGCTGCCATAACAGCCTTCCATCTTACAAACTGGATGCAGCAATTAGGTTCTACTCGGTCCAAACTGTGTCTCCTGAGCTCCACTTCCCAACCCATAGCTCTGCTTGTATTCCTTGAGGTCTGCCAGCACCAAAGACTACCAAGTAAAACCTCTCCCCACAAATGCCCTGCCTGCCAAGTTCCCCTAAAGCACACCCAACAGCGGTAAACTAAACCTGCACCCCATTTTCTGGTCAACTCTGCCTGTGTACCAAGTGGCCCTGCTGGCACCAAAACATCCAGATGGCTAAAGACCATCATAAGAACACAATCCACAAAAGCAAGGCAATATGGCACCACCAGAAACCAGCTATCTAACTACAACAAGCCCTGATATCCTAATACAGCCAAAGCACAGGAAATGGCCTTAAACCCAATTGTATAAAGATGACAGAGGCCTTTAAAGAGGAAATTAATAAACTTCTTAAAGAAATACAGGAAAATGCAATCAAACAGGTTGAAGAAAAAAAAAGCTATGCAAGACCAGAAAATGGAAATAGTAGCGATAAAGTAAACACAAAATGAGGCAACCTGGGACATGAGAAGCCCAGGGAAGAGAACAGGAACTACAGACAAGCATCACCAGCAAAATACAAGAGATGGAAGAGAAAAACTCAGATGTAAAAAATACAATCAGATTTATCAGAAAATATTAAATCTAAAAAGTGTCTGGTACAAAACATCCAGGATCTCTGGGATACTATGAAAAAAATCCAAATCTAAAAATAATAGGAATAGGGTGATAAAGAGATGGTTCAGTGGGTAAGAGCACTAACTGCTCTTCCAAGGGTCCTGAATTTAATTCCCAGCAACCACATGGTGGCTCACAACCATCTGTAATGCTAGGCAGCCACTGGGCAGAAACTGTCTATTTCATCTACAGACTAATACTGTCCAGAAAGGAACACGTTATATGGGATAGTCAACTGATAATCTTTGTCACAACTATCAGCCCTTCAAGATTTCTGTATTTCAAAGGTTTGTTAGTCGATCCTGGGCCAGAAAGCCGAAGATTTACTCTCATATACTGCTAACAGGACTGCTAGTGGAGATTTGTCTCTACAACCTGTCTCAGCTCTGGAAGCAATGTTAGACTTCCTATTTTTTTAGATATTTGGCCACTCTCAAATTTCTGATGGAGTTGAAGACTAATTTAGTTTTATAGCCTACCCAGGCTAATTAACTTTGAGAAAACATAGTCATTTAGAATATTTTCAAGTGATAGTAGTTATATACAGCTTACATTTAAAGGTAAAGGTTTTATTTTTTTAAAAAGTAAACAGAAAGGGTTGATGTGTAGGTTTATGTCCATATAATACATGATTAGACAGTGGAGAAGTAGGAGGGGAAAGAGACCGGAGGAGCAGAAGAGGAGCCAGTAGGAAGAGATTCACAGAGAAGAATATAGAAGCAGATGTGCATGTTTCTCTCCCCATATCTCTAGCTTGATGAGGTTGTTATGATTATTTTTAAGGGTTTTTATGGGCAATTTATATCTTTGTCTGCTGGTTGTAAGCTTATTCTGTAGAGGGTTTGTGGATTAAGAATTTAACATATAAACCTGTTTGATAAAATTTTTTTAAAAAGAAAGAAAATGCTGTCTTTCTTCCACTATATGATTTTAGCTCCTTTGTGAAAGGTTAAGGGACTATAGGTGTGTGGGTTCATTTCTGGGTCTTCGATTCTATTCCATTGATCTACTACCTGTGTCTGTACCAATACCACAAAGTTTTTATCAAAAACTGGAAACAACCTAAATGCCCCTCAACTGAAGAATGGATAAAGGAAATGTGGTACATTTGCACAAAGGAATACTACTCAGCTGTTAAAAACAAAGACAACATAATATTTGCAGACAAGTGAATGGAACTAGAAAATATCCTAAGGTAGGTAACCCAGACTGAGAAAGACATACCTGGTAATTACTCACTTCTAAGAAGATATTACCCATAAAGTTAAGGATAGCCATGCTATGATCCTTAGACCCAAAGAAGCTAAGTAACAAGGAGGACTTAAGGGAGGATGCTTGCATCTCACTGAGAAGGGAAATAAAATAGATGTGGGGGAAGTGAAGGGAAGAAACCAAGTAGTGGTAGCATGGAGAGGTGAACAAAAGGAATCAAGTGTGGGGAGAAGGGAGTGAGACAGAACAAGGAAAGAGACCTGGGATAGGGGAGAAGAGAGGAGCATCTCTGGGACTAATTAGAAACCTAGAACAAGGAAGACTCCAGGAGACTTTAAGGGTGGCCCTGGCTAAGACTCCTAGCAATAGAGGGCATGGAACCCGAAAAGACCACCTCCTGTAACCAGGCAAGAATTCCAGTGGAGGGATGGGAATAGAGACCCACCCATAAAACTTTAAGCCCATAATTTGTTCTCCCTATAAGATGTTCAAGGTATAAATATGGAGCAGAAATTAATGGAATGACCAACCAACGAGCCCTGCTTGAAACTCATATACTATGAGAGAAGCCCAACCCTGACACTATTAATGATACTATTAATTTTTCTATACTTGCAGACAGGAACCTAGCATAACTGTCCTCTGAGAGACTTCACCCTGTGGCTAATGGAAACAGACACAGAAACCTACAACCAAACATTAGGCAGAGTTTGGGGTATCTTATGGAAGACCGGAAGAAGGATTGGAGGAGTGCCGTAGGAGTCAAAGAACACCACAAGAAAAATCTACAGAATCAATGAACCTGGGCCCATAAGAGCTCACAGAGACTGAGCCACCAACCAAAAAGCATTATGTGACAAGCCTAGGCCCCCTTCACATATATAACAGATGTGCAGCTTGGTCTTTACATGGGAACCCCTAACAACTGGAACAGGGGCTCTCTGACTCTGTTGCCTGTCTTTGGACCTCTTTCCCCTAACTGAGCTGCCTTGTCTAGGCTCAGTATGATAATATGTTTCTAGTCCTACTGCAACTTGATATGCCAAGGTAGGTTGACATCCATGGGAGGCCTCCCCTTCTCTGAGAAGAAAGGGAAGGAGCATGTGGGGATGATAGGTAAGAAGGAGGGACTAGGAGAAGAGGAGGGAAGGGAAGCTGCAATCACAATAATAGTTAATTAATTAATTAAAATAATCAGTAGAGGTGAACAGGACCAGACCATACAAGAAAATTAATTGATAAGAAGGCTGTCATTTTCATCTAGAAAATAATGTTTAAACAGGGCAGAAGCACCTGAATTATGGATAATATTATCCTCATTAGTATAATGGTAACACGTTGCTAAAAAAAATGCTTCATTAAGTGATCCTGTGGTCATGTGGACATCATTTTCTGTGTCTATACTGACATCAATGTGGTGTCACCGGATGCTATGACCTTAGGTACTACCGCTACAGATGTTTCCAGCATTAAACAACATATCCTCATATAACACACAATGGTATTAGTAGTGGCTGTCATTTGTTGAGCATTTATGGGCAGGGTACTATGCTAGTGATTTGCATAATGATCCCATTCAGTCTTCAAATTAAACCCAAAATGCAGGCATATATATCCTTATTTGAAAAGTCTAGAAAATAGATCACTCATCCAAGTGCTCTGATATAGAACAGTGATTCCAATTTGGAACCATATAATTTCAAAGCCCATCCTCTGTACTAGCATGCTAAAAGTCAATGAAAGAAGGAAGTAGATGGCTGGATGATATGATGAAGACATTAAGAGTCACATTATAAAACTGGAGAGGGGAGAGCATAGACTATTCACATAGACAAAGTCAACAGATATGGAAAAGGGTGAGGCTGAAAGTGAGTCTTTAGAACCCATCATTGAAAAAGTTGATGCCCTGAGAATAAGCTAGCTCATGTAGAGAACACAAAGAGAAGATAGTCTTGGAGGGAATTCTGGGTAACCTCAAATGCTTCAAAAAATGTGTAATCCAGGCAAGAGAAAAGTTATAAATAAATGGGGCCAAGAAAACAAAGAGTGACAAAAGTTTCAAAAGTAGAGGGTAGATTCAATATTCTCAAATCTACACATTTGACAGTAACAGAGAGGTTAGAGTTTTCCTTTAATTGCTATATGTCATGTACTAAACTAAGCACCTTTATAAAATTAACTCACTAGATCCTCATATCAATCTCATGAGGTGGGCACAATTACCATCCCTCTTTCCCAATAGACGTCTACTCATCCAAATACCATGGCTTATGAGAGGTGGAGTCAAACAGTATTCTCCAAATTAGTATTCACAGCCCCCACCTGAATGGCCTCCCGGAGTAATGACTAGAGCTTTAAAAAAATGTGGTTCTTAATTTAATGTGTTTGATGTTCTGTCTGCTGTATATTTGTGGACCATGCCTGGTGCCTGTAGAAGCCAGAGGAGGGGACTGTATCCCTTGGAATGAAGTTATAGACAGTTGTGACCTGCCATGTTAGTGCTAAAAACTGAACCTGGGTCCTCTGCAAGAACACCAAGTACTTGTTCTCAAACACTAAGCCACAATCCAGCCCCTCTGTTTATCACTTTTCAAGCATTCGCTATAGACCAGGCACCATTCTAAATAGTAACTCATGACAACTGCACTAAGCAGGTACCTTTTTTGTTCTATTGGTCAGATGGGTAACTGGGTCATGGAGAAATTGTTTGGGGGTAGACGGCTAAGTAGGACCATGAGGTAGAGTAGACCCATCCATGAGGAAACCAAGGAATTGTCAGTCAGTGAATCAGTGAAGGAGCTCTGTTCAAACCCCACTCCATTCAGGATTCATAATCAAAATGAAAAGCAGAAATGTAAAGTTAAAAGTCAATGGAAATTCAAGAATTATAAAACATCATTGCTAGAAAAGACTTGATATTGTTACTAATGCCACTCACCGGATGCCAACTACATGATAGAATTTTACTGTCTGGCTCCCTGTGTTTGTGTGATACCGTGAAACTAGTTCTTTCTGATGACCCATAAGAGAACAAGACATATGTCACTTCTAGGTCAGCTGATTGCCAGTGGGATGTCCTGCTTTCTCTCACCATAGAAATCTACAGCAGTGGAAATGGCACCTACACTAACATGAGTCCAGAACAAGAGGACATGGATTGAGTCCTTGCTGGCCCCCAGTAAACACATGACATGAATGACCACAGACATCACTATGGTGGTTATGCCTGCTGATATAAAGCTTTAAGAAATGCCTAGATAAGCCTGGCAGTGGTAGTAAGCACCTTTAATCACAGCGCAGGTAGATCTCTGCGTTCTGGTCTATAGCCTGGTCTACAGAGTGAGTACCAAGACAGCCCAGACTACACAGAGAAAACCTCTCAGAAAACAAAAGAAAGGACTAGGACTGGAGAGATGGCTTTGGTTAAGAGCACTGACTGCTCTTCCAGAGGTCCTGAGTTCAAATCCCAGCAACCACATGGCGACTCCCAACCATCTGTAATAGGATCTGATGCCCTCTTCTGCTGTGCGTAAGGACAGCTACAGTATATTCATATACATAAAATAAATAATCCTAAAAAGAGTAATTTTTTTAAAAAGAAGAAAAACAAAGACAGAAGAAGATAAATGGGGGAGGGAGGGAAGAAGACAAGAGGAAAGGAGAAGAGAGGAGAAAAGAGGGGAGGAGAGAGGAGAATATCTGAATGGCAATTTTAAGAACACAAGAGAAAAGAGACCTGCTCAACCTCACAGAGGATACATAGAAAACAAAATGTCAAGTCTGTTGTACCATTCAGCTTTCTTACCCTATACCCCACTAAGCATTGCACACATCTTCCAACTCACTGTTCCTTCTGGGGAGCTGATGAGACAATGTGTGTATATGCAGAGGTGTGAGGAGTATACTCCTGTGTGCGTACCAGCAGAGAACATCAGTGCCCTGCTCAATTACTTCCCACCTTATTCCTTGGTGATAAGGTCTCTCACTGAACCTTGAGCTTATCCTTTTGGCTAAACTAGCTGGCCAGGGCTCAGAGGATCCCCAGCCTCTGTCCCTACACATTCCTGGCTTTTACATGAATTCTGGAAAAACAAATTTGGGTCCTGATGATTACACAGTGCACAGCAAACATTCTCAACCACGGAGTCAACCCCCAAGCCACTCGTTGTGCTTCTGCTAATCTGCATCATATTCTGTTTCTGGAAATTAATGCTAATGAGTAAGATTGAGCTAATTATTGCCTAGCTTACACAGTCTCTATTGCAATACACTCAGAATCCAGCCATCTCGGGATATACAGGAAGAGGGGCAGGAAGAAACCCCTGCTCTATTATTTATAGAATTGGGGCTAATTGAATTACATTTTGACAGAAAGCATTCAATTTCTCTGACAGTTACCACCCTCTTCTCCTACACCCTAGAGCTCCTGGTAGTAACTGATTCCACTCCATCTTTCCCTTTGATATATTAGAGCTATAAAATAAGGAGAGAGCAAGTCACCTTCAAAGAGGTCTTTTGTCGTTGCAATAACTAGAAGTAATTTATGGGCCCCCCAGAATCATGGGTTTTCTTGCTCTGACTTGGCAAGCAGATGAAATCACAATCCAGATGCCGGCAGTCAATCAGAAGGTCAAAGTGACTCCTAAAGACATCAGTCTTCTAGAACCCATGAGCCAGTGCTCAGACTCAAGGAGGTAGTCAGTACAGACTGTAGACTGAAACTGTCACCTGCATGTTTGGGGATTCAATTCTTCTTTAAGGTGTCCTGGGATAATTTATTTATACCCATGCTGAAGCTATTCAGGTCTCCCCCATCTTTTAACTTTTAGAGCCTTGTTTCTTTCTTTCTTTCTTTCTTATTTTTTAGCATGATGATCTCCAGGGCTATCCATTTTCCTATAAAGGACATACGTTTAGTCTTCATTATAGTTGAATAAAACTCCATTGTACATATATACCAGATCTATTTCCATCTCTTAAAAATGTCTTTCATCTTTATCTCAAGTTCCCAGCAAGGTTCAAATTCTGGTTCTAGTAAAACTGGTTCTGTGGAAACGCAGGAGTCCTTGAATCCCAACCACATTCCCTTATGTGATTATAATAAGGCCTCTCCTCAGAATGTCATGAGGACTGAATGAGACAAACCAGTGCCTAGTTCACAGCAAACATGCAATAAAGGTTCCTGATGTTGTTGCCATTGAGAAAGAAAGTCAGAGAAAAATCTAAAGTCAAAATAAACTAGATCAGTTGGCTTCCCTGGGAAGCATGTTCTGAGAGGGAATGTAGCATGCAGGAGGATTGTAAAGGAATCTCTATGTGGTCAACACGAAGCAGGAGCAGGGGAGTAAAACAGAGTTTTACCAGAAATCCACAGAACCAACCAGTCTGCAGGTGCTCATAGAGATTGAACTGCCAATCATGTAGCCTGAACTGGACTGACCTAAGGCACATATATTACAATTGTGTAGCTTGATCTTCTTGTAGGACTCCTAACAGTGGTTGCAGGAGCTATATCTGACTCTGTTGCCTGCCTTTGGGACCCTTTCCCCCTACTGGATTGCCTTGCCTAGCCTTAATGGAAGAGGAGGTGCTGTAAGACTCAAAGGGAGTTTTAACTACAGGGACACCCCCAAGTGAGATATGAGAATGGAGTTCAATGCAAACGCAAAAGGTTTATTTTCTGGAGCCTCAGGATTGACCCTCAAACAGTCCCTTGTGGTGAGTAACTGGAAAGTGACCCCAAATGGCTATAATAAGCAGTTTTTATACATTTTAGGGATATGGGTTATATCAGCAAAGTTACAGTTTAAACTTATTGACTAAGCATATTGACCTTTGAATTTATTGGCTAGCAAGCAAATGACATGTATTCAAACTCTGTCTGGGACCAAAAGATCAGGTGACTATCAGTCAGTACATTCTGTGGTTTTTCAAGAATGTTCCTGCTCCTCCCAGGAACTGTGGTGGAGAATGGACCTTGGCCTAGTCTTGACCTAAGGTGGGGGTGTAAGGCTGGTGAAAGGCCCTAGGGTCCTTCACTTCAGCTTATGATGCCATCCATGGCTTGTTGATATCCATCAGGCTGCCCTTCTCTAAAGAAATGGAGGAGGAATGAATTGAGGTCAGGGGAGCTCGGAGGAGATGAGAGAGGGGAAATTGTAGTCAGAATGCAAAATAAAATTAAAATTCAAGGAGAGAGAGTCTCTGTGGTGTAGCTCAATGATAGCCAACACCTAAAACTGACTGGAGCTAAAATGCTCTTTCAGAACATCACCACCCCACACCCCATCCTCCACCCCACACCCCATCCTCCACCCCACACCCCATCCCCCACCCAATTCCCCACCCCTACACTCCACCTTACCCCCCACCCAAACCCCTGCACACACACACCCAAGTTGGGAGAAGAATCTAGGTCCTTGCAATTTGTGTGGATCAGGAAAAGCTAATTTTGGGAAGGACTTGCTTTAGGTAAAGCAACTCTCTGCTACGCAAGGAGTTTTTCAAAGAGCCACCAACACTCTCAGAAGCCAGAACATGACCCACATTCAAGGCAAGCTGAGTAGCATACACAATGTCCTCCAGACAACATCTACTGTGGGAATAAATACGTAAATAAATAGTCAAAGAGCAAACATTCCTGTGACCCTCTGGGAAGAAGGAAGGGAGTCTGTAGACATCAACTGAATCGAGTCATTTTTCCATTCATCACTTTTTAATGCTTGCCATATGTCAAGCCCAGAGGTATGGAGCTCCTGAAGCAGGTCCTGAGTCTATAGCAATTACAATAATAATGCTTTTTCTTTACTGTTTCTAAGGGATGGAAGTAAAGATAGGAAACCAGAGAAGAGATATCAAATCACATGAAGCCAGGATATATTCTCCAGTGATCTGTCACTTGTCAACCCAGTATGAAAAGGTATTAATTTGAATGAAGAAAGGGGCAGAACAATTTCTTCCCCTGGCAATACATCAAGCTGTTCTCCTGGTGACCTAGCAGGCTTGGCAAACTGTGTACACGGCACAAAATTGAGTCCCCAGGTTTGGGGAAGCCTAGGCAGCAGGCTCATGGTACATGAGGATTTATTGCTTAACTCACTTAAACTGCCTCCCACTAAATTTGCTGTGCCCTTCTCCCCCTGCCTATGGCCCAGAGTTAAGTACTGCCAGGGTAGAGCAAAGGTTAACAACATACCAAATAAACCAAAAGCAACCCCAAGAAGACAGGCTCTGGCTTCACAACAGCAGTAGAGCTTCTTCCTGCCCCTCAATGGATTGGCTGTGACCCTTGCTCCACATTGGTGCCTTCAGCCCTTAGATCCTGCCCCAATCACCCTGCAACTTTCCCATTTTCTCCATCTTATCACATAATATGTTGTCTCTGCCCCTCAAGTGCTGTTAATGCTCTTTGCCATGGAACTCACCACTATATGTTGATGAGGCTCAGGGCAAGAGCATCTAAAATCGCTGAAAGCCTAGATTAGAGCCGGAAAGATGGCTCAGCAGTTATAAGCATTGACTGCTCTTCTAGAGGACCCAGGTTCAATTCCCAGCAACCACATGGCAGCTCACAACCATCTGTAACTCTAAGATCTGACACCTTCACACAGACATGCAGGCAGGCAAAACACCAGTGCACATAAAAGGAAAGAAAAAATGAAAGCATGTACTATATCTCCTCACTGTGTGCCTCTTTAACATTAAATTCTTTTGAGCTGGTTATTTTTTTAAAGAGAAGCAGGCACAAGAGAAGGGGCTAGCCTTTTATAACGGCTAGGAAATTATAGCACTTAGACCTGATGCATAAGACAATTCTGCTGCCTGCTCGTATTTCTCTCAAGAGCTCTCTGAATAGTGTGGTACATGCTTATGTGTAGCTTGGTTTTCCCTAGCTCCAGTCACCTGTGGCCAACCACAGTACAAAAACTGTTCCCCAGAGAGTTTCAGAAATAATTCCTAAGTTTTAAATTATCCCTTTTTCAGAGAAGTCTGGGGAAATCTTCTCCCTCCTTCTCCATCCCATGTAGCACATGAATAGTGTCCCTGTCCAGTACATCCTGGCTTTCCATGGTGCCCACCTGTTGGATGACTTTACCGGGAGTGTCTTCCTATTCAGTCCCAGATAAAGAGTGTCACAACAGACAAAAGCAAGGAGTCCACCAACTCTTGCTCTATTAGTCACTGAATTTATTTCAGGTTACTAACGAGAGCATGGCTGAGTGGTGACTTATGAAATCCAAAGAACCCGTGTTAGCTACACCACCAGAGGGTAGCAATTACGAACCACCTACATATCCCTGAGCAGGGGCAGGGCCTTAGGAGCCTCACCTCTTCCTTAGCACTCCAACCTCCTGCTGTGAGAGAGTGTTCATAGGCTCAGTCTTGGCAGGGTCTTGGGGGGCCATCACATGTCCCTGCCTTGCCAGTTTTCAAATGGTTGTTCCAATGCTACAGTGCTTACATAGCAGTAACCCTTGTTTGACTTAATCTGGGAGACACCTTAGTGTTTCCTATAAACAAAAAGCTAGATGTTCCCGACTGTACTAGACATGGTAGCTCAGGCTTGTAATCTCTGCACTTGGGAGGTGGAGGCCGGGAGACAGACACAAGGTCAAGGCCAATCTAAGCTACAGAGTGAATTCTAGGCTAGAATGGGTTATATACAACCCTCACAGACAGACAGAGAGACAGACAGATTCTTAGGCCACCAAGTCTGACCTGAATTCAATCCCCAGGACCTACATAGTGGAAAGAAAAAACTGTCTCCTACCTGCTATTCTCTAACCTCCATGAATGTCCCATGACATGTGCACATGCACACATGTGTGAAAACACACACACACACATACACACATGTGTAATAATTTCTCTTTAATTCTCAACTAAATAAAAGTCATTTCCTGGTGTTAAGATCTATGATAAGAGATTGCTTCTGTATATGAAACTGAGGACAGAGTGGGAAGCCTGCTCTTTTCTAAAGGAAAATGGGAGAGAGTAGATCTGGGAAGACAGAGGGTAGTGGAAACTGGGAGGCATGAAAAGGGACTGTAGTCAGGACAAAGGGATAAAGAGAGAAAAGATCCTGCCCCTAGAGGCATTGCAGGTGTGGTTGATCTGTCTCCGGCGGCAGAGAAGAGAGAGACTAAGTCCATGCTCAGTGTTCTGGCGTGTGACATCTGAATGATTAGTAGTCTAACGTCCACAGAACAAACCTGAGATGATCACAAGTCTAGTGCTGCACAGACCCAGATGGGCATCCAGGGAGCAAGATGACCCCCCACATAGGGCCACATAGGTGACCAGGGTGAGGAGCAAGCCCAAAACAACCACACACCATGGGGTCCGGACAGGGAGCTAGACTGGTGTATGTACCACCAGTCTAGCTCCACACAGGCCTGGGGGTAGGAGCAGACCATCCCCAAGATGACCCCTGTCTGGTGCCAAAATGTACAAGCGGAGCATGGCACTCTTGAGACCACTCCTGAGACAACCCCAGACAGTCCGAGATCCTGAGTGCCACTGAGAGGATCAAGTACATGATGGAGAGATGAAAGGGTAAGGAACAGAAGGACGGGGGCACAAGGAAGAAAAGCAGAACTGCAGATTCCAGGATGGTGAGGAGCAGCCTGATGTCAGTGACCAGTAATGCCACTTGACACCATGGTGGGGTCCTAGCCAGTGATGCCACTGGGGACCATGTCTGGGTTGATACAAGACTATGATGGGTTGCATATACTCAGTCCAGGGAGTGGCACTATTAGAAGGTGTGGCCCTGTTGGAGTAGGTGTGTCACTGTGGCTTTAAGACACTTATCCTAGCTGCCTGGAAGCTAATATTCTGCTGTCAGTCTTCAAATGAAAATGTAGAACTCTCAGCTCCTCCTGCACCATGCCTGTCTGGATGCTGCCATGTTTCTGCCTTGATTATAATGAACTGAACCTCTAAACCTATAAGCCAGCCCCAATTAAATTTTGCCCTTATAAGAGTTGCCTTGGTCATGGTATCTGTTCATAGCAGTAAAACCCTAACGAAGATAATGGCCTTACAGCAGCAGGGGTCTGTTACCAACACAAGTCAGGCAGATGTTTTAGTCTGCTGACCAGGTACATGTTGATGTTCTGTGGGCTGTGCAGGGCCCCAACCCTCACCTAGGCATTGTGAGAGAGCTGGCCCTGGGGGCTGAGAGCAGAAGAGTTGTTCCCACCCCCCACCCCCTCTACACAGTGCAGAGAGCAGGCCTCACACATTATCCAGAACACACAGTAGAGCTGGCTCTGGTTGTAGAAATTGTGGGTAAGCTGACCCTGAGGGTATGAGCATGTGAGAGCTGGCCCTGCCATCATCTGTCATGCAGTGGCTTAGATGAGGGAGAAATATACTCGTCCCCACTTCCCTCCTAATGCAGGCAGGAGACCTGGCCCTGGGATCATGATACAGGAGAGCTGGCTCTGCCCCTCACCAGCTGCATTGCTCTGGAGAACAGGCCCTGCACCTTGTCTGGGCAGCATAGTAGAGTTGCTAGTCCTAGATGTAGGCATTATTGGTGAGCCAGCCCAAGGGCATGAATGTGAAAGAGCTAACCCTGCCTTCCTCTTGTCTGCTGTGTGCTGGCATCAGCAAGGGTGTGATCCCCTCCCCTCCCTTTTGTCCTCACCACCTGCAACAAATAAAAGAGCTGCCCCAGCAGAAGGAGCAGAGCTGTCTCTGCCTCCTACCCCTGCAGCACTCGGAGAGCAGGCCCTGCCCCTCACCAGGGCAGCATGGTAAACCAGTGTGGGGACTGCAGATGAGCCAGCCCAGAGGAGGTGAGCACAGGGGAGCTGCCCTGATTCTTGTCTGTTGTGAGGTGGTGCAAACACAGGAAGGATGCCCGCCTCCCTTCCCTGGTTCATTACTACCTGTGGCAGGCAAAAGAGCTGGCCCTGAGGCCACAAGAGTGGGGGAACTGGCCCTGGTCCTCACCTGCGGTAGCACTTAGGACAGAGGGCCCTGCACTTTACCTGGGCAGCACAGTAGAGCTGGCTATGGTGGTGTGGGCACAGATGAGCCAATGCCAGAGGCCTGTGAGCAGGAGGACGGCTCTGCCCATTGCTAGCAGTGGCAAGGGATGAGCAGCCAGGGCACAGTAGGAGAGCTCACCATGATGGTGTAGGGACAGGAGAGCTGGTGGGCTGCCCAGCTCAGACACCTCTTAGGCCCAGATCAAAGGCACCTCAACATCTCCCCCACTGAGCTGCTGGAGTGCATGAAGGGGCCAGGCCTACAGATGCAAACTTCAGGATCTCCATGACACAGGGCAACAACAGGATATCCAAGAGGATCCCTAGTGAGGCTCCAGTGTAGCAGAAGCCAGAGACCTCAAACCAGACCAAGGAGTCATTGAAATGAACATTTGCAAGCAAAAACATGTTGACCAAAGGGTGTACTGTGGGACACACAGTGACACATTAGAGCTTCCATGAGGTTTTTTTTTCTCCTCTGTTGGTAGGGGAGACTACAAGGGTGGAGGGTGGGCGTTCAGGGGAGGTGGAGACTGAGGTATATAATGTGAAATTTGCAAAGAACCATAAAAAGTTATTTTAAAAGATTAAGGAGGAAGAATTAAAAGTTGGTGCTAGTTTTGCTGTTATACCTTAGCCTCCAAAATTATAGCCTAAGTAATTGCTTATGTGGAGTGGAAAAGACATCATATTTCTGGGTAGAAAGTATAGGTAGCCCTCTGAAAGACCCAACAAGCAGCTGAAAGACTCAGAAGCAGATATTTGCACCCAACCAATGAGCAGAAGCTGCTGACCCTGTGGTTGAATTAGGGAAAAACTGGAGGAAGCTGAGGAGGAGGGCGACCCTGTTAGAGGACCAGCAGTCTCAACTAACCTGGACCCCCGAGATCTCTCAGACCCTGGATCACCAACCAGGCAGCACACACCAACTGAAGCCCCCAACACATGTACAGCAGAGGACTCTCCAGTCTGGGTTCAGTCAGAGAAGATGACCTAACTCTCAAGAGACTGGAGGCCCCAGGGAGTTTAGAGGTCTGGCAGAGTGGGTGGGTGGAGACATCTTGTGGAGACAGAGGGGCTCAGGGAAGAGGTGTAGGTTGTAAAACAGTCGGAGGGTGGACTGGGAGGGGAATAAAATCTGGAGTGCAAGAGGAAATGAGAAAAAGAAAAGAAAAGAAAGTTAAGTAGAAAACGTAGTCTTACTAATGGAACATAGTGTGTCCAAAAGCATGGGTGCTGTGTGAAGACTTCAGCATGTCTGCCGTAAGAAGTAACACCAAAGGTTAGTTAGTTAGCTCTTTATAATACTTCATTAATACTGTTCTATTTAGTAATCCCTAACTGTGCACCTCCTCTGTGGGTTAAATTATCGGTTCTCAACCTCCCTATTGTGAACCCTTAATACTGTTCCTCACATTGTAGTGACCTCCCCAGCCATAAAATTATGTTTGTTGCTACTTCATAACTGTAATTTTGTTACCATTCACGGCCATAATACAAATATTTGATATGCAGATGGTCTTAGGTGACCCCTGTGAAAGAGTCATTCAATTTCCAAAGGGGTTGTTGGGGTTCTGTAAACCCCACCCCTCAATTACCTGGCAGTAGCTCCGCCCTAGTGACCTGGCACTATAACAGGGGCTGCTTGACCCCTCCTCTCTCTCTTGCCTCTCTTGCTCTTGCAGCCTTGCTCTCCCACCCCTACCCCTCCTCTTTCTCTTCCCTTCCCCCCTCCCTCCACGTGCTCATGGCCCGCCTCTACTTCCTCTCTCTCTCTCTCTCTCTCTCTCTCTCTCTCTCTCTCTCTCTCTCTCTCTCTCTCTCTCTCTCTCTCTTCCTCTATCACCCTCTTAACTCTCCCATGACCTGAATAAACTCTATTCCATACTATACCGTTGTGTGGCTGGTCCCTCAGGGGGAAGGGATTCCCAACATGGGCCCCCCAGAGGCATCTCCCTTGCCCCCATGCCTCGCTGCACCTCCATGGGCCATATGCCCCCCACTCTCTTCATCCTTCCCCTAACAGGGGTCAGGACCAACAGATTGAGAACCACTAGGTTAAACTTTATCATAGCATGCTTGTTTGGAAAACTTATTTGTAGAGATCTGAATGAGAATGACCCTCATAGTCTCATGTATTTGATGGCTTAGTCACCTAGGAGAGGACTGAGAACGGCCTTTGAGGTTTCAAAATCTCATGCCAGGCCCAGTGTTTATATATATAGTATAGATACAGATAGGGACAGAGACAGAGACATGTATGTATCAGGATATAGATGTCAGCTACCTCTCCTGCACCATGTCTGCCTGCCTGCCACCACGCTCCCTGTCATGATGACAATGGACTGACCCTCTGAAACTGTGAGATGCTTTCTTTTTTTTTTTTTTTTTTTTTTTTTTTTTTTTTTTTTGTCACTGATCTCATTTTTTAAACTTTATTTTAAAAACAAAGAAAGATAAATGTACAAATTTTTAAGCATTTTTTGCATAAAAGTATACGAATACATTTTTAAGGCTGTAATTAAGTATTTGTGGGTACATATACATACACATATATATATGTAACAATAATATAGGAAAAGAGGTTATTGAGGGGATAGGAGAGAAATTAGGAGGGGCTGTAGGGAGGAAAGAGGGATGTGATACAGTTCTATTTTAATTAAAATATATTCTTTTTTTTTCTTGAACTTCACACAGTCTGTGAGTTGTTTCTGGGGCAGTCCGAGCCTCTGGGGTTAGCATCCCACTATCAGAGACTGCATATTATGTCTGTTCTTTTGTGACTGGGTTATCTCACTCAGGATGATATTCTCTAGATGCATCCATTTTCTTAAGAATTTGGTTAAGTCATTGTTTCTGGTGGCTGAGTAGTACTCCATTGTGTAAATGTACCACAATTTTTGTATCCATTCATGTGAGATGCTTTCTAAGAGTTGCCATGGTCATATGTCTCTACACAACAACAAAACAGTGACTAAGGTAAGGTTTATAAGGTTTATAGTTTCAAGCATCTATTTGAATTTTGGCAACATCTCTCCTGAGATTAATATTGTTCTACTTCTTACTGACTGCTGCTATTAATCCCTAACTGTGCACCTACTCTGTGTTAAACCACTGACTCTGAACCATCTGAACAGTCTACAATCTGGTCGGACACACTGGTCATTAAACATGAATCTTCCGTATATAGAGAGATGTGCATGCCACTAAACTTCTGCTGATCCCTTGATTCTTTTATTAGAGAGAATCCAACTACAAACTAGAGAGGGGAGCGAGAATATTTTTTTCCTCCTCCAAAGTATCATGTGGAACCAGTAAAAATTCCTCGCAACTTTTATTTTTGCAAATAACCTGTTCTGCTTCACAGAAGCAGGCTGAGAAGCAGATATCAAGGAAATGATCGTCCCACTCCAAAGATGAAGAGTCAAAGATGCAAGGAAGTACCACACCCTACCATGCCACAAAACAAAGTAAGCAAGGTCCTCCGGGCCATAAATGAGACCAAATCATACCTCACTGCCTCTCAGTCACCAGACGGGACATTAGCAGTTGACCTGACATTTGATAGAATCATCAAGTGATGTTATAAAGTTGGGGAACAGCCTCCCAAAGGGGACTCACACTAATATCTCTGTGTAAGTACATTATCCAATTTCAGCATACCTACAAAGTGAAAGGTATCTTTTTCCCTCTTGGTATTCTCGTTGTGTTAAAGCAATGAATTACATTTTTAGAATTAAAACTTTTTTTAAACTGTTGCTTCTAGCCTTGCTTTTCCGAGTGAATTTGAGAAATTATGGCCTTCCAAACCTTGTCAGTCAACATTCCATATTAAGTTGTTCTCAAGTAGACTTTAAGAGTGAGTCTTTGGCAAGTATTCATTACACACCTATCGTTTGTCTCCACATTTGCTAAGCGCCCACAATGACCCAAGCTCTATGCTATACTCTCAGGACAGTACTAAGGTGACACAGCAGACTCCCACCCTCAGGGAGTCTCACAATCTGGCAGAACACACTGGTCATTAAACAGAAGCATCCACGTCAGGATTTACAATTACTGTTCTTCACAACTCTGCTGGTGGGAGTTTAAAATAGTACAACCTTTTGGAGGGCAAATTGCTGTAGCTATCAAAATTGTAAATGCATATAACATCAGATCCAAGAGACATAAAGATAAAATAAGAGCCAAGCTAAACTAAACAGAAGATACTAAAATGAGGGCACAATGTTTTAAATGTTATAAACATAAAAATCGTCTCTGCAACACCGTTAGTAACGTTTTTAAACAGGGAGGGGAGGAAGAGAAGGAGGGAAAAAAGAAGGTAAAGAGAAAGGGAGAGAGGAGAGAGGAAAGGAGGGGAATGTGGTATATGGGACAAAGAAGGGCCTATGAGAGCGGGCATGGAGGAAAATTTGATATAACACATCACTAGGGGAGAGAGAGGGAAGGAGGGAAGGAGCAGAGAAAGGAAGTTTCTTTAGGGGTACAACCCCTAAGAGGCTATTCAATTCCAGTATGTGGCCATACAACCAAGTACACACTGGCAGCACTGCACAGACTCAGTGGGTTTTCTTAGAGAGCACTTAGCTGGAGAGGTGGCTCAATGGTTAAGACACTTGCTGGTGTTATAGAGGACCTGAGTTCAATACCCTCCGATCCCAGCTGTGTGTAACTTTCATTCCAGGGAACCAGATGCTCTTCTCTGGCCTCTGTGGGCACCTACATACACATATACATGCCCATGCACACTGGCAAGTACATAAATACATACATACATACATACATACATACATACAGATTTAAAATAATAAATTAAATCAATCTAAAAAAGAAAAGGCACATATAAAGTTTGGAATGAAAAGCAGCAGGAAGACAAAGGAGAAATCAGATAGGAGGAGATAGAATTAAATTTGAATAAAATGAATTCTATGTATTTTTAAGAGAAATTGGAGCATTTTTAAACATTGAATAGTTTGAATATTCAACCATTCATGAAGTGGCATAACCTAAGGAGTGCTGGAAAGAACTTCTATAAAGCAAAGGAATCATCAGTAAAAGCAGAAAGTACCTAGGTAGGGATTAGCTAATGGTTGGTAACTGGTTAAGCTTCAGTTTGGGGGAATTGTTTACTCTCTGCAGATTCCCTAGGTTCTAGAATTCTCTCTGCCTAATGGCTTCCACGTGTAATATCAATCATGAGAAAGGGGGAAAGGGGAAGTTCTTTAAGTGTCCATCCAGAGGAGTATGACTATAAAAAATTATGTCATAGATAGCCAAATGGCTCGGATCTATAATCCCAGCACCCAGGAAACTGAAGCAGGAGGATGGCCATAAATTTAACCAGTTCATCCTAAACAGTGAAATTCTATCTAAAAAGAAGAAAGACAGAAAATTGGTCCTAGAGTGGTAAGGCAACAGCTAAAAGCATGTATTGCTCTTGCAGAGAACCTGACTTCAGTTCCCAGCGTCAGCATGACATCTCAGAACTACCCATAATTCCACTTCAGTGGGGTCCAATACCCTCTCCTTGCCTCACCAGACATGGCACACTCATGGTACACATATTTACATGCAGGCAAAACACTCAAACAGATAAAACAAAGATCTTTTTAAAACAATAAGTAAATAATTCATAATGCTATAAAATTCTATACAGTCAATTAATGTGTTAATAGACCTATCCTGACTTAAAATGTTTTTAAACATGCCAAGAGGCAACAAGTTAAGTAGGAAAGCACATGTGGCTATTATGAGGAAACACAGGCTTATATAGGCACATCTTGCAATCTAGACTCAAATCCCACCAAGACTCAAAGCATCCTGCAATGTATAATCCCATCTAGTGGCAAGAAGTGGTCACTGAAGGCATCCAGCCATAAAGGGAACATGCCTCACAGCTAAGGCTGCAAAACACCACAGCTAATGACAAATGAGGATTCTTGGGACCCCCCATATTCTCAGAGGTGCCATGAGGATGAATGGGGCAGCAATATAAGAAGTTATCATTGCAAGTTTATGCTCTCAGACGCGCAACATTTCATTTCTTACTTCACTGAACTTCCGTTTTCAACCCTGACTCTACCAAGATGCCATAAACTTGCTCTCAATCTAGACCCTGTGCCAGTGTCCCTAAACATATTTCCTCATGTTCCAACACTAGGTGTGATCATTTGTATATGCTAGACCCAGGGAATGGTGCTGTCTTTTTTATTGGATATCCTCTGTATTTACATTTCAAAAGGAGTGACAATATTAAAAGGTGTGGCCCTGTTGGAGTAGGTATGTCACTAGGTGTGGGCTTTAAAACCTGCATCTGAGCTGCCTGGAAGCCAGTACTTTGCTAGCAGACCTCAGATGAAGACGTTGAACTCTCAGCTCCTCCTGCACAATGCCTGCCTGGATGCTGCCATGTTCTCACCTTGATGATAATGGACTGAACCTCTGAACCTGTAAGCCAGCCCCAATTCAATGTTGTTCTTATAAGAGTTGCCTTGGTCCTGGTGTCTGTTCACAGCAGTAAAACCCTAACTAAGACACTAGAATTGTATTAAAGCTCATGAAAGGAGGGGTCTCTGAGAATGGGTAAGCTAGGAGAGAAAAATTAGATCTACTGTAAGCTGTCCCCACGCTTTGTCAAAAGAAAGATACCCAAATGCTTGTCAGCAAGGTAAGGTGGGCTTCGTCCAAGAGGACTGCTGCAAAGGGGGGTTGCAGCAACGGAGTGATACAGCTTCATACCAAGGCAAGCAAGGGTTTCTGGGAACTTATAGCCTTGAGGCAGAGTGGCAGTAAATGAAAAGTCCCTTAAAGGAAACAGCAAGTCTACTAAACTAAATCAGGACCTTTCTCTAAAACCAGACTGAACAGGCCAAGGACTAAGCTCTAAGCAAGCACTGATTCTCAACCTGCCTAATGATGAAACCTTTATCATAGTGCCTTGTGTTGTGGTAAAACCCCCCTCCCCAGCCATAAGATTGGTTTGTTTTTGTTTTGGGGGGTTTTGTTGTTGTTGGGGGGGGTTGTTTGTTTTGGGGTTTGCTACTTTACAACTGCAATTCTGCTACTGTTAGGAATAGCAGTGTAAATATTTTTTAGAGATAGTGGTTTGAAAACAGGGTCACAGTCCACAGGTTGAACCACCTGATCTAGAGGAAACTGACAGCAGTTCACAAGCCTATCAGCCTGTAAGACTGACTCCTTCTGAGCCCAACCCACTTCTACATGAGAAAGTCCATGTGTTAGCTAGGTAGAAAATTATCTGGAAGAGATGATGGACCGGCCCCCAAGCACAGTACATAAGAAGTAACACAGGGCAAGGAATGTAGCTCAGCTGGTTGCTTGCCTGCAATACATAAAACCCCAGCTTTGATCCCCGGCACTAAGACTGAATGTGATTATCACACCCCAATACTTAGGAGCCGAAGGCAGGAGGATCAGAGGTTCAAAGTTTTTCTTGGCTACCTAGTAAGCTTGACGCCAGCCTGGGCTACATGAGACCCTGTTACAGTAAAACAAACATAAACAATGGATAAGTAAGCAAGAATAGGTGATGGCAGTCACTTGAGCTGGACCAGCTTGGGGCCTTGCTAGAGGGAAAAGATATACAGATAGTTTGGTGGTGGTGGACCCCAGAGAGGTCAGGTTTGCTGGAAGGACATCCGAGCCAGATGACAGTGTCATTAACCTTTGGTCTAGTGAACCTTTAGGAATACTTACATCTCTCTAGATAATCTTGCATCTTATACATCTAATTATACTGAATTCTAAGTAGAATAGGCTACCAGGACAGCAAGAAAATGAAAAATAGAAGCCCTAAATCCTGCCAGGGTCAAGGTCATTGCTGCTTGGCTCGGGCCAATCTTTTTTAACACATGTATCCTTGCTCACTAAACTTAACTCTGGCTGGTTCTACTATCACTGTGTCCATTTGATTTCTTCTTTTGGGAAGAGCAGAGAACCTGAGACAGCTACTGAAATCAATTGCTGCTGGGATTCACTCCAGACTGTTAGAATGAGGGCCTGTCCTATCAAGACACTGCTCACTCTAAGAGATCAAGGAACCCGTCTGCACTCCCTCAGCCAGGGCAGAGAATTGGAGAGCTCTTCTGTGCTGTGGCAAACAGCTCCTAGTTTTTGGTACATGGCTTTTCAATGCTCAGAATGCTATATTAAACTAAGTCACATTATATAAAACTTCCCACCAGCTTCAAAAACTTCATACACACACACACACACACACACACACACACACATATATATATATATATTTCTCTCTAGATTTTAAAGGGAAACTGTCTTTTCCCTTTAAGGTCTGTTATTCTATTTTTAATATGTTTTACTGTCCCTTTTTAGTGCTCTCTCACTTTATCATGGTCCTATGACCTTTGCTCCTAATAAACCTTGTTCATGAAAGGTAAGTATATGCCATGCCCTCTCCCAAACCAACCACTGCTGTTCCATTCTAATATCTGACAAAGGCATCCACATGGCACCTGAAAGACCACCTCTGCCTACATCTAACACAGCATTTCTCAACCTGTGGGTCACAATCTCTTTGGAGGTCAAATGATCTTTCACAAAGGTCACAGATATCAACATTATGATTCACAACAGCAGCAGAATTACACTAATGAAGCAGCAATGAAACTGATCTTATGGCTAAGGTCATCATAACATGAGGAACTTTATTAAAGGGTCACAGCATTAGGAAGGTTGAGAACCATAGCTCTAACAAAATTGGTCTTATCAGATTCTTTTTCTCACTTTCTAGAGCTAAGTCCAGGCCAAGACTAGAAACCAACTCGGAAAATCATTGCTTTCATTACCTCCAATTCACTGTGCACACACACACACACACACACACACACACACACACACACCACATACAGTTATAAACCCCTCTATTCTCCAACCCCTCCAATATCAGTTATTGAAAAGACAAAAGTCCTGGAAGTTTTGCCTCAGCCTCCCTGAGGTGAGGAAACTATTTAAGATGGAATATAACACAAGGCTTAGAGAGAAAAGAAAAAAGAGCCACAGGAGATGTTATATCACAGAGGCTCATGGTTTGTCTTCTGCCTTGTGGTCGTCTGGATTGAGTCCCTGCACTATCAATACCTAGTAGTGGTCAAACTACCTCATTTATTTCTCAGGATAATAGTATCTACCTCAGGGGACCACTGTAGGAATTATACCACTCAGAGGATAGAGGATATTGAACTCACCTTCTCTCATTCCACTTAACAGCTAAAGATTGAGATTTGACATTGGTCCATTGCAATTTGATACAGAGCGTCTTACCCACCCTCTGTGTGAGGTAGAATATGCCAGTCATATGTGCATATATCATGTGCTGACATGATCTTCTGAAGGGTGAAAGAGGAAGCAATTATACCTTCTACAGCTCAGCCACCACACGGAATCTTCAGACCAACACCCCTTTGGGAATTATAATTCTTTCCAAAGCTGTGTTTGGGTGTGATCACATCTGCTCAGTCTCCTGGATGCTGCTTTTGCTGTGTACTCTATGACACCCTGGACCACAGAACAGGCCTGTCCTACATCTGCAACAAGAGTGTTTCCATCTCTTCCACGCATCTGAATTCTCAGAAAGCTAAGGCTTGCTGAAGAGCCTGTTGGACCTAGCCACCAAGGACCTAGGGAAGGGCCCACAGATTTGCGTTTCACTCAGTGTTGAGGTACTGGTGGGTGGACACTCTGAGAGCCACTGGCTTAGGGAAACAAACAGCTCCCTGATGTGAAGTCCCCAAAGGAACTCTAAACTAAATCTAAAATGTTGCATATTTAATTTATTTCCCTTGGGTTTACAGATATCTCACAGGAGCACATGAATTGACTTTTGACATACTTTGCTCAAGAACTAAGCTCTTATATTTGTTAGCATTCATTATTTCCATTAGATGATATTTAGGAAGTTTTTGGCCCTGGAGAAGGAAGATAGTTTCAAAATCCTACCCTCTAAAAATATAACTCCAGTATAAGCCATATGGACAGGATCAGAGAATCCATTTATCCTAATAAATTCTACACTCCTGTGTCTCCTTACCTATGCCCCAAGGATGAAGGTGGTTCTCCCAGCACACCCACTATTGTTCTGAAGATTTCCTCATTCTGCACAGACTCAGCTATGTTTGCACACTTGCATGCTTGCAGCCACTTAGCAACAGCTCCTATCCTTGGAAGGAAAGGAGCCACTAAGATTGGCTGCTCTCAAACATTTCTAATATATACCTGACTCAAACTCAGCCAACCATAGGCAGTCCTAAGAATTTAAAGTTGGAATTCTGAGATATCCAGTTAGTTGGACTAATAATTACAAAATAGCCAAATAACCTAAAGAGGAGGGAAAAAACGAGTATATGTTAAATGTTAAAACAGAGATGCAGCGATTGGTTGGAGGTAGTGGAGGAGCTACATATAATTGCCCTTCAGGAATAAAGTTTAGTGAGATAAAAGTCATAATCAGGCGTGAAGTTAGGAGACTTCCTCTCACCACCCCTCCCTTTCTTCCTTTGTTATCTTTCAATGAAACTTCTCTCCAGGTTTAAACAAAAGAAACATCTGGCTTCTTATATCCTTTCAGAGATGGCAGGAAGTTTCATATCACATGATTAATTTAGCATAGTGGACATGACAAAGACTATGAGAGGCCAGGTGTGGTTAGAACTCTACTGCTGTCGGATGTACAGCACAGAACAGCTCCTCAGCTCTCTATCTCAAGGGGAAGCTACCAGGAGCATGGCCTGATTTCTTTTCAGGGTGATTAGGGTCTTAAAGGAACAGGCTATGATCTAACAGTGCACAGGAAATGAGGCAAAGTTTTAAAGGTAGTAACAGCTGCTGAGTATATCTACAGTGACACTCTGGCTTGGTTTATATCTTCTTGACAACATCACCATCCTTGGGTTTCACGTAACATTTTATGTTCCATCTTTGCTTCGTAGATTTCCTTTCCTGCCTAAGTTAGTGGTTCCCTTCATGCATTCATTTATTGAGCATCCCAGGAGTAGCGCTGGGCCAGGTGCTGTCCTTGGTGCTGGATAAACTACAGCTCTAACCCAGATACCACAGAGCCTACCCGCCACCACTTCTGTTCTCACAGCCTGGGCATCTAGCATAACTGCCTGTGCATAACAAAGTAGGCATGCCCAGCATTCAGAAAGGAAAGTAGAGAAACGATCTACCAAGCATTCAGTGTGTATGAGGCACCCTAAATGCTTTATATTCACATCTCACAGCCCCAGAGCCAGTTACTATTACACCCTACACCAGGCCATGGTGGTGAATAACTACAATCCCAGATTATCAGAAGTTCCAGATTATCTGAGTTTATACAGAAAGTTCAAGGCCAGTCAAAGATACTTGAGACCCTATTAAAAGAGGGGGTGGGTAGAGGGGAGAGCTAAATCATACTTGTGTCCAAAGATGCATAAGATTCAAATTTATGTAATCTAAATCTTCAAAGCTACTGGGAGACAAAACCTGAAAGAAGACAGCTCGTGCATACATACATACATACACACACACACACACACACACACACACACACGTGCATGCACAAGCTTGCACACATACTCGTGAACACATTCACACAGAAGTCAGGTCCACTCCTAGCAGCATGGACTCAAACATTATCTTGTTCTCTGTAGGCACTGGCCTGTCTGCTGCACCTCCACCAAAAAGGTAGAAGAAGACAAGCTCCTCCCTCTCCAGCAATAACCCTGAAGAGCAGCTGGACTCCATAATACTTTAATTGGACAAGAGCCTTCCAAATCTGGGCTCCTGAGCGCAGCAGGGATGCATTTCTATCTGCCTTTTAGAAAATGTGTCCACCCTGATTGCATATGAATGCTCTTAGGATAATGCCAGAGAATCACTTTAAATGCTTTCCACCAGCAGGTCAGCACTTATCCAGCGATGCCTCCCCAGGGAACCACATTCAGAATGCTTTTCAGATTCATCCCTGCCAACTCCCTGCCAGGGCAAAGAGAGTGGGGAGCTCTGGTCTAGGTAGACAGAGGTATGGATGGACCCTGGCAATAGCCCTTAACTCCTCAGGGGTGAGCAAGCTCAGCACCAGGAGACTGGTCAAACCCGAAGAATCTAGCAGATCTTACTGGTGATCCCAGTAAGCAGGAACTGGAGAATCAGCATGGCCAGGCCCACTCATGCTGCATGCGTTCAGCTTTTCCATCAGAGGGTTGTGGTGCTCTGATCTGTCTTACTAGAAATAGATGTCATTCGCATGAACTTTTTAAGGTGACAGATACCAAACCAAGGATGTGCACATGTTATCTTATTTTTATATGTGTGTGTGCATGTGTGCATGGTATGTATATGTGGTATGTGTGTGAACACGTGTGCATATACATGTATGTGCACATGTGTGTTTGTGGAGGGGTGCACATATGAGTGTGCAGACAGCCAGAGGACAAGTTTTGAGAGTGAATTTCTCCTTCCACAGTGGATTCTGTGCTTAGCTTTAACTGTCAGCTTGACACAACCTAGAATCATCTTAGAAGAGAGTCTCAGTAATAACTGTCTACATTGGAACACAGGGTTGGCCTGTGCACATGCCAGTGGAGGACAATCTTAATTAAGTTAATTGATGTGGGAGTATGAAACTTACTGTGGACGGCAATATTCCCTAGAGAGAGGACTCGGAACTGTTCAGAAAGTGGAGAAACTGAGCTGGGAATAAGCAGACTGCGTTCACTCACCATTCTTTTGACTTGTGGATGTGATGTGACTAGTTGCTTAAAGTTCCTGCCTTGCTTTCCTCTATAGTGACTGGCTGTAATAGGGATTGTTAGCTAATTACTCCGAGATGATTTTCTATAAGAGTATTTAATTACAACAGAGACAAAACTAAGACACATGGCAAATATGTACCCACTAAGCCAGCTAAACAACCAGATAGGCAGGAATCATTTTCTCCATTTTATAAGCAACAAGACTGAAGCTCCAAAAGATACCCGTGGCTTCCTTGACTAGTATTTGGCAGGGAGAAGGTTGGGGTGCAGCATATTTTCATTGTCTTCATTAAGCCCAATTCAGATTAATCTTCTTTATTTCCTGTGCCCCACTGTGAACTATCTCCTAACCCAGTTAAACACTTCTGAGAACAATTTCCAGGATCCGAGGACAAAACACTTGAAATTGCTAATCCTGATTGTCCAGGTAATGAGATTTTAGAATCGGCTGGGGACAACCCTTTGGACGTGTTTGTGAAGTGATCTCAGTGTGTAGCTGAGGTGTAAGGATCATCCTGGATGGAGACAGCACAAGAGCTGGAGTCCCAAGCTGGATAAAATGAGAGAGACGAGCAGCAGTATTCATCTTCCTCTGCCTTCTGACTGGATGCCGCGTGACCAGCTACTTACTGTATACTGCCACCATC
Source organism: Micromys minutus (assembly GCF_963924665.1). NCBI lineage: Eukaryota > Metazoa > Chordata > Mammalia > Rodentia > Muridae > Micromys > Micromys minutus. The sequence continues at coordinate 2,218,317 of NC_137979.1, forward strand.
GCAGCTAGAACCATGATGGCCTGTCCCCTCCAAGGATAAGGGTAAACCCTCCCTAAAGTTTCATCAGGTATTTTGACACAGCAACAAGAAAAGGAAACTAATGTAACACTTAGCCCCAGAAGCCTCTGCTGTCATCCTGGAACAAGTTTTCCGATAAACTCACATCTGTCTTCATGCCTCTAGAGCAGCAGTTCCCAGCTTGTGGGTCATGACCACTTTGGAGGTCATATATTAGATATTGATATTACAATTCATAACAGTAGCAAAATTACAGTTATGAAGTAGCAATGAAGTAATTTTGTGATTGAGGAGCACCACTCCATGAGGAACTGTATTAAAGGGTCACGGCATTAGGAAGGCTGAGAACCGCTTCTCTAGTGCCTAACACCAAAATTCTAAGATGTGGAGAGAGTTGTGCAATGAGAACTGGTATCAGAGGTTTAGGCTCAGAAAGTTTCTATAACCACAAAAAGAAGCAGTCTTACAGGCCAGAAGAAGGGACTTCAGGATAAATTTGTGGAGGCTCTCTGCAACCTTTTCTGCCTTTCTATCCTCTGTTGCAAAAAGATGTGTTCACTGTGCAGCTGGTATCTGCATTGCTCAATGTACCTGCTTCTCTCGCCATCTAGTTGTTTCCTGCGTTGCTCACTGTCCAGCTGCTTTGCCCTAACCCAGGTGTCAGAGTGGACCCTATCTTTTCTTTGAGTTCTCAAAGTTTTTGTCAGCAAGAAAGCAAGATGAATAATCAAAAGCTGGCAGATGACTCATGAGATACAGGCACTTGCCATTAAGACAAGTCTGTTAATGTGTTCATTAAGTTAAGTGTGTCACCTGTGTTCAGTCCTGGGCACCCATATTATAAAAGAGAACCAACTCCTACATCCACATTCATACACACGCACGCGCACACACACACACACACACACACCAGATAGATAGATAGATAGATAGATAGATAGATAGATAGATAGATAGATAGATAGATAGGTAAGTAGGTAGGTAGGTAGGTAGGTAGGTAGATAGATAGATAGATAGATAGATAGATAGATAGATAGATAGATAGATAGATAGATAGATAGGTGAAATTTTAAAAAGAAAACAAGTCAGGCATGCAGTACATGACCTTAATATCTTACTCCCAGCACCAAAGAGGCAAAGGCAGGCATATCTCTGAACTACAGCCCAGTCTTACCTACATAGCAAATTTCAGGCCAGTCAAGGCTACAAAATGAGACCCTCTTTTATAGCAACCACACACTCAGCTATAGGGGCAAGGGGGAGACCCTCATAGGTATGTAACCAAGATTTTGAAGGCACAAAGCCAGACTCTAGGAGCCTAGGCAGACTAAACTTAGTCACTTGGCCTTAATAAGTCAGTAGTGATGGTGAAAATCTGAGAGGAGCATTGTATTAGAGGTGGCCGTGGGGAGAAGGGGAACTAGGAGATGGCTTCAGTGTGCTTCAGGGGTCTGACCTGAGGCTTGGGCTTAAGTAAATGGGAAGAGGTATGTAAAAACCAAATAGCACTGCCAACGTGTGGCTCCATCCTTAACTCATCGTTTTCTCAGGAAGATCCTGAACAGTTGTCCAGTAGATTGTTAATCTGCCAATCACTATGATCAACCAAGAGGAAGAACCTGGTTTCGACAAGATGATTATTCTGAGTTCAGGTGCAGACTCACCTCACTGATAATTACCCTTATCTAGTGTTGGGGTGTAGTAACGATTTTGGAATTTTGGTTTCTTTAAAAACACAAACATTATAAGAATATGTTTTCATTTTAATCCCAGGTGTGGAATATGGGGCTGCTTCCAATTGTCCACAGCAGCTGACTATAATTTGTCTTGTGCTCTAGAAGGGGCATAATTTTGCCACTGCAGAGAGTGTTTGCAACTGTGTGATGTTTAGAACTCTGGGGACTTTTCAGAGGGTATCAATGCTAAGGCCCTGGGAGGTGGGGTGGATTGTTGGTTGTGTGTTGATTATTGTTGGTCTGTTAAGTAATCATGTGCAAAGAGGAAACAAAAAGACATTAATTATCTTGATGGTAAAGATCAAACTTGACACAAGGAACTCAACCCTACTAATCAGCAGAAAGTAGTCTAACAATAATGTCACCCCTCCCCCTCTCTGACCCCGGCATTACTCAGAGATCTCTTTCCTATCTCTATCCTTTTCTTTCTCCTATCTAGTGTTAGGGCTTTGAAACTATAAAAGGAAAGGGGTAGAGAAGGGTGGAAGAAAGATGAGCCCACAAAGTAGCAAAAAACCAGCTACAGGGAGGTGTCCTCTGAGGTTTTGCTTCTTCCAGAACCCAGGGTGACAACAGGCTTAACATGAGGAGTAATCTCTATGCCTTATGTCTTGAGGACAAGTGAGATGTATCAGATCAACTCTCCTTCAGCAGGCAGAGGAAAGAGACAGAAGCTGAATGAAGGCTGGGGTGGCAGGTTCCCAGTTAGCTCTGAGCTACCTCATGGGCCCGTCTGAGATCAATGATCTTTAGCAAAATCGGCCTCTCAGTACTTATTTCAGATACACATCCCAGGAACAGAAAGAAGTTTTTTTGTCTTATCTTTCTGGAACAGGAGACAGCAACCAGCATCTTAGAACAAACTGTAACTCAGTGTTGGCTTCTTTTGTCATAGAAGACAGAACCTAAGTTCCAGCTGGATGCATGTTTGTCCTTTATTTCTGTCACTGTGTCTACAGTGTGTCTAGAGTGTCTAGAGTAGTGCAGGTAGGTACACAATCCATACACATACATGCACACATTAATACAAACACACATGCCCCTCATATCTGCAACAGGCAGATTTATGTCATCCAGTAACCCAAATTCCTATCACTCACATCCTAATTTGCCTCCCCTTGAGTGTCAACTTTGTCTGATGACTTTCTTCTGGTTAAAAGAATATGGCAAAGACAGGAAGATGATTTTTTGTAGTTGATTCAGTTACCAAAGCTGTTGATTTATGTCTTGCTAGAAAAGCCTTTCATAATGATTGTGACAAAGGAAGGTGCCATGTTAAAGAAGCCCCTGTGATAAAGACCTGGGACTAGAGACTTAAGATAACAATCAGTAAGAAACACAAGTTCCAGCCCAACAGTCCTTAGAAAACCTTAAACTTTACCAAAAACACCATGCCCTCGTGCTGTTCAGTCTTCATATAAGACACATGCTATGACTTACACTTGATTTACAGCCTTATGAGATACCCTAACGCTGTGAATTCCTAAACTACAAAAGCATGTGGTAAATAAATAAATGTGTTCCTTTAAGTTTGAGGTAATGTCAACTGCCTATTTCCTGTCACCAAAGTTTCCAGCTTTAGGACTAGGTTACATCCAATTGAGTTGTTGGTCAAAGAGAAGCTCATGGAAATTGATCTGTAAGATCGCATACCTCTGTGGGCAGTGGCACTCCCAGGCAGGTGGTCATGGGTTATATAAAAAAGCAGAATAAGCAAACTGTGAGCAACAGGTCAGAAAATAGCATTTCTCTATGGCCCCCACTTCAGTTTCTGCTTCCAGATTTCTACCCTACTTCAATTTCTGCCTTAGATTCTCTGAATAGACTATAACCCTGGATATGTACCAATAAGTCCTTTCCTCCACAAGTTGTTTTTACTCATTTTTTTCTATTTATTTATTATTTTATTTCTTTGTTTAATTTATTTTTTCACTTCCTTGTATTCACAGCATCTCTACGTCATGTTTAGATAACACAGACATCATGTGCCTAAGATGTCATGCCTATCTAGTACTTGCTGTCAGCCCAATCTGTAGGCCCCACAAGAAAGCAGTGTCTTGCTAGGGAGGGAGTTGTGCTTTCTCCTTTATCCTCAGGCAATGCCAGGGCACTCTACAGGCAAGAAGCCCCTGGAGTAAGGCTGAGGAATTAGTCATGATCTTTATCATAGCATTCAAAGCCTAACTAGGACAGTGTGTGAAGATCAGGGAACGAAATTTTGGAGTTGGACATCTCCTTCCATCAGGAGAATCTTGTATTTCCACTACTGTCTCTGCAGTGCCTAGAATAGTGCAGGTAGGTACACCACACACGCACACACACACACACACACACACACACACACACACACATACACACAATCCCCATAGGATCAAACTCAGATGAAAGCTTGGCTCTCAGTGCCTTTACTGGCTAAGCCATCTCGCCAACCCCTAAAATCATTTTTAAAAGACCATCTTTACGTGGAAGGGCACAGCACCTGTAGAGAAGTTTTGTGAAGTTGATCAAATATGAATGCAACCAACTCTAACTGCCACTGAACATGAAATATGAAAACAGAGGACCAGACTAAATGCTAACATATGTGCAGTCAGCAAAGCCACATCACGTGGGGAAGTTATGATACATGTGATGATAAGGAAAACTACAGAGTAAAATAAATTTGTGAATGAGCTGACATCAGTGAGAATTAGATTAAATCTGTCCAAAAACAATCTTCATAAAAACAGTGGGAATGGAGCAGAGATTAGCAAAGCCAATCTTTTCAGAACTAAAGAAATTTGCCAAAAGTTAGCAGCAACCCATGGAGCACTGGCTGAATGCTGGTAAGAACAACCAGATTATTAACTTGCTCTCTCCTTTCCTTCCTCCCTAGCTCAGCAGTACCTAAAAACCAATAGCCTGTGATGGAAGTGTCCCTGGCAATTGCTGCTGGGCAAAATAAGGATGGGGCTCTTTCAAAGCCTACGACCAGAGGATAACCAATTTCCAACCTGCCTGTTGGGTCTCTGGATGACTCCATTTGAGAGTCTGTCTTTGACCTGTTTTGGACTCACTCTGTCTGAGCATAGTTTTCCTGGAGGCATTTGTTGAAAGCAATTGCTGACTGGAGCAGTAAATAACAGTTGAGGCGATCAACAGATCGATCAAAAAGCTTAAAGGTGAAACATAAGTAGAAATCCAAGATGGTAGACAACACTCAGGCAGGATAGGCCAGAGTCTTTAGGAAATAACCTGAGAAATCTGAAAAACTGCTATCAGAAGAGCAAAGGACACTGCAAAAATGCGCAGGGCAGCAAGGACAGTAAGAGGTAAAGAAAATTCTCTCCTCTGGTTCTGGGTCAAAAGTGCTGACAACCAACAGAACAGACGCAAGACAACCCTTCAGAAAGAATTCAGCTTGACAGCAGCTCAGACACTCAGACCTTCTGTGCAACACATTCTCAAGAAACTTAGACGTAGTGTCTCAGACCTATACACAAACTCTCACTAACTTAGGACTGCAAAAAAGAAACTTGGAATCAGATCCACATAGTACTTAGGGAGCTGAAAACCTAGGGGAACCAAATTAGACATGGGAGCTTCCACACCATATCTAAGAGTGCATGGAAGCAGACCAGCATTTGCAACTGGAGTCCTTGAGGGAATGTTATGCAGCCAGATTTGAGATACCACCTGTAAAGTGATGTGTACAGACCCATAAACCCGGACAACATTGAGAATCTAATCCTTCAAATGAAGACTGAAAGAAGAGTACATAACAAAGGAGTCTTTAGGAGACAGCATTCCATAAGCCGGAAAATGAGAGTCCAAAATTAATATCCAGAATATAAAATAACTAAAAAAATAAACAAGGAAACAAACAACCCAAAAGAAAAAATTAAAATGGGCTAAGGATCTAAACAGAGCTTTAGAAAGAAACAAACAAATAAACAAACAAACAAACAAACAAAGCCTAATAAATATTCTTTTAAGGTATTCAGCATCTTCAGCCATCAGTGAAATCTATATTAAAACTTTGAGATTCCACCTCAACCAGGCAGGATGGCTATGACAATGAAAACAAGTAACAACAAGTGCTGGTGAAGATGTGGAAACAGGTGAACCTTTATCCATTGTTGGTGGAGTGTAAACTAGTTCAGCTGCTATGAGAATTAGTCTGATCACATAAAATTAGAACTTTCATATGAGTCAGCTATACCACTTATTGGCATATATCCAAAATGGTAAATATATCCTGTCACAGGGACAATTGCACATCCATGTTTACTGATGTTCTACTCCCAATAGCAAGGAAATGGAATTGGTTTAAATGAATTGATAGTGAAAATGAGGCACCTATACACAATGGAATTTTACTCAATTAATAAGAGCAAAGGAATCCACAGGAAAAATGAACAAATAAAATATACTGAGTGAAGTAATTTAGACTCAGAAAGACAAACTCCATATGTTTTCAATCCTATAAGGAGCCTAGCTTCTGATTTTTATTTATGTACATTTACGTGGGAGTAAATTTTATAGAACCTAGGAAAGGAGCCCATGAAAGCAGAGGAAAGGATTACTTAAGGAGTTAAAGGAAGATAGTGGACCACTTCTGATAGGAAAGTAATAGAATACTATAGAGAGAAGGGTAAGTTAGATGGGAGAGGTAACTAAAAAAATATGAAAAACTAACAATATATGAATATGTCATAAAGAAATCTGATACTTCAGAAGATCACAAAAAAAGATCAATTATTACTTTTTTAAAGAATGCAAACTTTAAACAGAGTTGCCCTATATGGGAAGATAAAACTGTTCCTAGATACCATAAGTCATTAAACAAAAATACTAATGCTATACGTGAGTTGTCTCCTTATAAGTTATTGGTCAGTGAAGCCTTTTAAGACTCCCAAACAATACAAGGCAATTGCCACTTCTGTTGGTTGCCCACCGGAAGCAGATGTCAAGTTCAATATGTAACATGCTGGTTACAGGACATGAACAAATCAAGCTGGAGATGGGCTTCCTCTTTGCTGGACAGAACTTGTAGTGCTACAAGGTACTAGGAAGAGTATCATCAACAGTTTTACCCTGGTGTGGATATTGTGTGCTTTGATGCTGAGTAGCTAGAAAAGACAAATCCACTGGTGCGCCTCATGTCCCTACTCTGAGACAGCCTTTCGCTCTCCCACTCCACAGCAAACCTCTTCCATTAGATCTGTGGTGCGTTGTGCTTTCTCAGAGGTACACCTTGGAACTGGCTGCCAATGCCTCCCCATCTTGCTGTTTATCCTATCAAAGGAGGCTACATAGGAAGAGGGAGGAGTTAGCCAGAATAGGAGGAGGAAGGGAGAGGGTAATGGGGTAGACATGATTAATATACATCATGCATATGTATTAAAAGGTAATAATGAAACTCATTGTGTGATTAATACATGCTAACAAACAAAAAATTGCGATGTGTAGAGCTGGTTTTGAAAATGTCTAACCAAGGCTGCCCACCATCTCCCACCTATTCAGCATAGTACCGGACACCCTGGCCGGAGCAATTAGACAGCAAAAGGAAATCAAAAGGATATAAATTGGAAAAAAAGAAGGAAAAACATCACTCTTTGCAGATGACATGATAGTGTACATAGGCGACCCCACAAATTCCACCAGAGAACTCCTACAGCTGATAAACAAGTTCAGCAAAGTGGCTGGATACAAAATTAACTCAAACAAATCAGTAGCCCTCCTATACTCAAAGGACAAACGTGGAGAAAAATTAGGGAAAAGATACCCTTGACAATAGTCACAAACAATATGAAATATCTTGGTGTGACTCTAACTAAACAAGTGAAAGACCTGTATGACAAGAACTTCAAACCTCTAAAGAAGAAAATTGAGGAATATTTCAGAAAATGTAAAGATCTCCCATGCTCATGGATTGGAAGTATCAACATTGTAAAAATGGCCATCTTACCAAAAGCAATCTACAGATTCAATGCAATCCCCATCAAAATTCCAACCCAATTCTTCATAGAGTTGGAAAGAACAATGTGCAATTTCATCTGAAATAACAAAAAACCTAGAATATCAAAATCTATCCTCAACAAGTAAACATCTGTGGGAATCACCACCTCTGACCTCAACCTATATTACAGGGCAACTGTGTTAAAAAAACCACATGGTACTGGTACAGAGATAGGCAGGTAGATCAATGGAACAGAATAGAAGATCCAGAAATGAACTCACACACTTAGGGTCACTTGATCTTTGACAAAGGAGCTGGAAACATTCAATGGAAAAGGGACAGCCTCTTCAACAAATGATGTTGCTTCAATGGCACTCAGCATGCAGAAGAATGAAAATAGACCCTTTCTTATTTCCTTGTACAAAGCTCAAGTGCAAGTGGATTAAAGATTTCCACATTAAACCAGGTACACTGAAATTATTAGAAGAGAAAGTAGGGAAAACCTTAGAACACATAGGCACAGGAGAAAATTTCCTGAACAGAACACCAATGGCTTGTGCTCTAAGGTCAAAGATCAACAAATGGGACTTAATGAGATTGCAAAGTTTCTGTAAGGCTAAAGACACTGTCAAAAAAACAAAATGGCGGCCAACAGATTAGGAAAAGATCTTTACCAACCCCACATCTGATAGAGGCCTAATATCCAAGGTATACAAAGAATTCAAGAAGTTAGACACCATAGAATCAAATAATCCTATTAAAAAATGGGGTACAGAGCTAAACAAAAAGTTCTCAATTGAGGAATACTGAATGGCAGAGAAGCATCTAAGGAAGTGCTCAACATCCTTAGTCATCAGGGAAATGCAAATCAAAACAACCCTGAGATTCCACCTCACACCAGTCAGAATGGCTAAGATTAAAAACTCAGATGACAGCAGAGGCTGGTGAGGATGTGGAGAAAGAGGAACACTCCTCCACTGTTGTAAACTGGTACAACCACTCTGAAAATCAGTCTGGTGGTTCATCAGAAAATTGGACATAGTCCTACCTGAAGATCCAGTTATTCCACTTCTGGGCATATACCCCAAGGATGCTCCAACATACAACAAAGATACATGCACCACAATGTTCATAGCAGCTCTATTTATAATAGCCAGAAGCTGGAAAGAACCCAGATGTCCTTCAGTAGATGAATGGATACAAAAATTGTGGTACATTTACACAATGGACTACTCAGCTATCAGAAACAATGACTTTATGAAATTCCTAGGAAAATTGATGTATCTAGAGAATATCATCTTGAGTGAGGTAAACCAGTCACTGATAATTGGATATTAACCCCAGAAAGCTCTGAACACCCCCAGAAACAACTCACAGGTTATATGAAGCTAAGAAAAACAAAGGCCAAAAAATAAAAGCCTCAGTCCTTCATAGGAAAAAAATAAATGTATAGCACCCTCTCAGAGTGTGGTATATCTGGACCTTAAATCACTAATAATCCAAGAGCTACGATAATAGCTTTGTGGAAATTTTTGGTATTCACAGATCATTATGCTTAATCTATACTCACCAAGAAATCTGTTTCCATGTTACGTTCTGTCCTACATGTACTTTATGCTTATGGTAACTAGTGAGATTTCAATGCATGCTATCAAACCTCTAAAAGAATTAAGTACTGATAAAAATATTCATATAGTATTATGCCAAAATGCCTTTAAAATCTGTATATGTATCCCTCTTTTTTTAAAAAAATAAAGTTGTAAGAAAAAAAGAAAAAAGTAGAAAAAAAGAAAGAAAAGAAAAGAAAAGAAAATGTCTACCATACTGCTGTGTGTTTAAGAAGTTACATATAGGGTTGCATAAATGCTGAGAAAAGACTCACAGAGGCCTTAAGTTTTCACCTCTAGCTAACAAATGGGCTCTGCTATGCGGGAAGTCAAGGGTAAATAAGTTGAGCACTGAAGCTGTGCCTAACAGCTCCTTAGCAAGGACTGAAAATGCATTGATTTTTTTTTTTTTTTTTTGATCCCAATATTAGCTGATTGAGTGGAGACTTTAGCTACACAGGTGTCTATGACTATAGATGGAGAGAATTAGCTTTTAAGGTTATCAAATGATAAAGAACTAGAATAACTCCAGCACATTCTCTAACAGAGAACATGAAATGGCTCCCTATAGAGTGCTTATCTGCTTACAGTACGTCCCAAGAAGGAAGTGGTAAAGAGCTGGGGTAGGAACCTGTCATCCTGGCCACACTTCACTGATAGGTTAGTTCTCCCCCTGATGAAGTGAGTCAATTCAAACCAGATTAGATTATACTAAAGGCAGGGTTATGGGAAGAGCTCTTTCACTGGCCAAGGATTGAGGCCAGGGGAGTGTCCATGGGACGAGAGGAGAGGGAGGGAGAAGAGAAAAGGAGAAAGAGAGAAAGAGACAGAGAGAAACAAAATGGCAAAATGTCTAGATTGTATAGGGAGGAGCCTCTTGGGGAAGGGCAGCTCAGTCCCTGAGCTGGAAAGTCCAGGGTTGGGGACAGGGTATGCCAGGTAGAGACTGCGGAATACTGAGAGAACCTGGAGGCCAGGTCTGCTTGGATATGTAATATATGCACCTCAGTCCCTTGTCTTGTGTCTGAAACCAAACATTAATCAGCTATTTTAAACGTTACTTTAAAACTAAATGAAATCACACCTGAGGAACTGTGGTGGGGCTGTCTTTGGACAGTCTTCATCTCTTTTCCACATTACAAAGGGGATAAGAATAGAGTTCTTAGCTCCTGGTAGTCTGAGAAAAGAAAATGAGACATGTTTTTCACATGTAACCCCCACTCCCGGCCCCACAGAAATGATAGGAGCTTACAGGGAGCACACATAGGGTGAGAAGCGGGGCTTCCACAGGTGTGTCTACCAGTGAGTCTGGACCTGCATGCTCACCCACCGGTCCTCACTAGGATCACCACATTCAGCATCCCCAGAGGTTTCTTTACAGCCTCTGCTTAGCTCGAAGACCTAGAACCCACTGGTTTTTACCACCTTCTGCAACTTCCCATTCTAAACACTCTCTCTCACTTGTCTGGTTTTTTCTTTAAGACCAGATGCCATTTAAGTGAACAAAGGATGACATGCTAATCACGCAAAACAAAATCTCTGGGGAAATAAATAGAGCCGACACCAGAAAGCAAGCCATAGTCAAGACAGGATGAGAAAATAGTTGAATAGTATTAACAGATGGAGAACAGCATGAGGCACTATAATTCTTCCACATGCCTAAAAATGAACAAAACCTTAGACCAGGAGCTTCACAGGGAATAATGGAAGGCCAGGAAATGTGGCAGACTAATCAGCCCACAGTCTGTTTTCCAAGTCATTTGATAGGAGACACTTGCTATTGTGGCCCTCAACAGGAAAGCTCTTTCCAAACAACTGTGATAATTTGAAGCTGGTATTTAATAGTTAATGACCTCTATTTGGTCATCACAGGTCTGGAACTTATAATGGTTTGTCTATGCTTGGCCCAGGGAGTGGCACTATAGGAAGATATGGCCCTATTGGTGTAGGTGTAGCCTTGTTGGAGTAGGTGTGTCACTATGTGGGCTTTTATACCCTCATCCTAGCTGCCTGGAAGGCAGTCTTCTAGCAGCCTCTCAGTTCTGCCTGCACCATGCCTGCCTGGATGCTTCCATGCCCCTGCCTTGATGATAATGGACTGAACCTCTCAACCTATAATCCAGTCCCTATTAAATATTATAACAGTTGCCTTGATGATGGTTAAACCCTAAGACAGAATATCTCTTAAAACTCAATGCTATTTTGGAGACAGCTCCGTGGTTAAGAACACATAATGTTCTTACAGAAAACTGAGATTAAGTCCAACATGCATATGAGATGGCTCACAACCACCTGCAACTCCAGCTCCAAGGGATACGATGCCTCTTCTAGCCTTCAAGAGCACCTACACTCAAGTGTCCAGACACATATACACATAATTTACAAAAATAATAACTAATTAAATAAGTAAACTTCAGTATTGTTTTAAATGTGGCCTTGTGTTAAGAACACTAAGTCAGCAGGGCAGCAATAGCGCACACCTTAAGTCACAGCCTTTGGAAGTAGAAGCAGGCTAATCTCTGTGAGTTCAAGGCTAGCCTGGCCTACAGAGGGAGTTCCAGGATAGATAGCCAGGGATATAGAGGGAAAAGAAGAATATTAAGTCAGTCCTAATGCAACAAAATGTATTGCTAGCTATAGGCACAATGTGAGTATAGAAAAGATACTTATAGAGAAAAAAAAGTTGAAAGAGGTAGGAGGGTAATAGGAGGTGATATTACATTTATTATATACATGTATAAAGTTCTCAAATAAAAATTTAGTAAACTAAAAAAATTAATAAATATATACATGCATATAATACCAGTGTGTCATATGTAAAGGGCCCAGCTTAAAATTACAAACTTCATTTTGTATCCAGACTTCATATTATATTGAGTTTGTCCTTAGGCTAAACTCAGGAACTGAAAAATTCACATGTTCCAGGAACCAAGACACCTCTAGCAACAGCCACAACACCCTTCATGGCAGCCAATCAACTCTTGGGAGAAAAACACCTAATGTTCCAGATGTCTCAAAATAGATTGTTCAGGTTAGCCACAATTGCACATAACAAGATGAAATCATTGCTAGCCAATAAAAATGTGCCAAGCTGTAATTTCTTAAAGGTTAACCAATTGTGTAACTGTCAAGTTGGAAAGCCCCTCACCCTGCTGACAACAAGATAAAAAGGCAAGATTTTACTAGTGGGGCCTTCAATACCTAGCCACTGCATTGGAGAGGTCGGAGAGGGTAGAGAGGTTCAAGCTGAAGAGTGAATAAAGACTCTTTGCTTTTGCATGCTAGTTGGACGCCTGGTGATCTCTGACAGCCTTTGGGGACTCCACAATCTAGGAGTTCATGACAATTTACTTCTTCCTTTCCACCTGAATGCTGACCTTCTAGTCTTATATTAACAGAAAAAATAAGACAATAAATCTGTGCCTTGTTTGTTACTGAGTGAAAACATTCCATTCTTTCATTCTTTATAGTTTTAAAATGTTTTAATATAAAAGAGAATTGAATTCTGATTAAATACTTTTTTCTGCATCTATATAGGACGATCATGTGGTTTTATCTTTTACACTGCTAAGTTGTTACATCCCATCAAATGATGTTTATATGTTAAATCCTTCTTTCACCTCAAGGATAAATCCAAGATACTCGTGATATATGAGCTGTTAATGTGTTGCTGCGTTGGCTCTAGTGATGTTTCTTGAGGGTTGTCACAGCTAGTTTTGTTAGAAATTTCCACATCATTATCAGTCTGGGATATGGACCAATAGTCTGTTACACTGTCATGTCTGTGGTATCAGACTGATGGCAGCCTCAGAATCTATCTGAAATGTCAGTTCTTCTGAGCTATACCACTCCTTATTGTGAATTAAAGAAATAAGTCAGCATACTGCAGAGACACCTGCACATTCATGTTTATCACGATATTCTAGTTATGATATCAGCTTAGGTCTCCATCAATAGACAAATTGGTTCCTAAGACATAGTGTATATGTAACAAGGAAGCATTGTTCAGATGTAAAATTTGTTCTTTCGGAGTGAAGAGATGGCTCTGTGGTTAAGAGGAATTTCTGCTCTGCCGGAGGACCTGAGATGAATTCCCAGCACCTCTGCCCAGCAGTTCACAGCCATTTAAAATTCCATCTGGACAAGTGCTATAGTCTGTATATGCTCGGCTCAAGGAGTGGCACTATTAAAAGGTGTGGCCCTGTTGGAGTATTTGTGTCACTGTAGATGTGGGCTTTAAAGCCCTCACCCTAGCTGCCTGGAAGCCAGGATTCTGCCTGCAGCCTTCAGATGAAGATGTAGAACTCTCAGCTCCTCCTGCACCATGCCTGCCTGCATGCTGCCATTTTCCCATCTTAATAATACTGCACTAAACCTCTGAGCCTGTAAGGCAGCCCCAATTAAATGTTATCCATATAAGCCTTGGTCATGGTGTCAGTTCATAGCAATGTAACCCTAAGTAAGACAACAGTTATCTGATACCTCTGCAGACACTGCACGTAAATGCACATAACCCACAGACAGACAGACACACACACACACAAAATAATAATAAATACACTTTTCAAGAAAATGGATAGAATTAAAGAGCATTGTGTTAAATAAAATAAATATAAATCCCAAAGATAAATACTATGTTATCTCTCATTTATAAAATATAAAAAAAAAACCAAAACAATGAAAACAGAAGAAAGTTATGAAGAAATGGACTCCAGGAGAAAAATTAAAAGAGAGGAAAGAAGAGATGAATGTGATCAAAGTATAATTATAAAATTATGAGACCCCTTATTTTGTAGAATTGACATGTACTAATTTAAAAAGATTAAGCAGTTAATTGATGAGGTAGGGGTGCTAGAGGTTAAAAGAGTCACAGTGAATGACTTTCTGGTGTGATTGAAATGCTTAATATATTGTTTTAGTGTTGGTTGACCAAATTATCAATTTACCAAACCAAACAATCTGCATTTTAATAAAATTTTATCTCTATAAACTAAAAACTGGTTTCTAATGAATCATAAAAATATCTTTTCCTATAATTATAGCAGACTCTCAGACCTGAAAGATTTACAGAATGTAAATAAAGGTTCCTTAGACTAAATAACTTCTAAGGACTTCCCAATGGCTCATGTTTTCCGTAGTTTAAAAAAAAAATACACAGGGAATCACAGTAATGTCACAGAAACAATTGGGAAAAAATGATTACCCAAAATTCTATTGACTCACACTTCACCTACAACATAAATCTGGAGACTTAACATACATGCTTTGTGGCAGGTAGAGTTAGCTATGGTCAATGTCATCATATGAAGTTCAAAAAAAAGAAAGGCCAAAAATAGAAGCCTCAGTCCGTAGAAAGAAAAAACAACAAGTGTATAGCACCCTCTCAAAGTGGGGTAGCCTAGACCTTAAATCATTAATAACTCAAGAGCTAAGAAGACAGCCTTGTGGCAATTTTTGGTATTTAAAAATTATTATGTATAATCTATACACACCAAGAAAACTTTGACTATTTTCATGTTACATTCTGTTTTATATGTACTTCATGCTTATGGTAACTAGTAAGATCTCAATGCATACGATCAAACCTTTAAAAAATCAAGTACTGACAAAAATATTCATATATTTTTATGCCAAAATGCTTTTAATAATCTGTACTTGTATCTCTCTTTTTTAAATAAAGTTGTAAGAAAAAAAAAGAAATGCTCAACATCTCTAGTCATCAGAGAAATGAAAATCAAAACAACCGTGAGATTCCACCTCACACCAGTCAGAATGGCTAAGATCAAAAACTCAGGTGACAGCAGATGCTGGCGAGGATGTGGAAAAAGAGGAACACTCCTTCACTGTTGGTGGGGTTGTAAACTGGTACAACCATTCTGGAAATCAGTCTGGTGGTTCCTCAGAAAATTAGACATAGTCCTACCTGAAGACCCAGTTATTCCACTCCTGGGCATATTCCCCAAAGATGCTCCAACATATAACAAGGATACATGCTCCACCATGTTTATAGCAGCCTTATTTATAATAGCCAGAAGCTAGAAAGAACACAGATGTCCTTCAACAGATAAATGGATACAGAAAGTGTGGTACATTTACACAATGTGTAATACTCAGCTATTAGAAACAATAACTTTATGAAATTCATAGGCAAATTGGATGGAACTAGAGACTATCATCCTGAGTGATGTAACCCAGTCACAAAGGAACACACATTGTATACACTCACTGATAAGCAGACACTAGCCCTAGAAAGCTCTGAATACTCTAGAAACTATTCACAGACATTATGAAGCTCAAAAAGAAGGAAGGCCAGATGTAGATGCCTCAGTCTTTCTTAGAAAGGAGAACAAAACTCTCATGGGAGGACATACAAGGTCAAATAGAGGAACAGGGATTAAAGAAAAGATCACTCAGAAGCTGCCTCACCTTGGGATCCACCACATATGCAGCCACCAAATCCAAGCACTATAGCTAATCCCAAAAAGCACTTACTGGCAGGAACCAGAAAGAGATGGACCCTCAGGGAGTCTTATAGATACAGCTGAGCATGCTTGCAACTAACCACCAGACTGAACTCGGGGACCCCAATGAGGGTGCTAAAGAATGGACCTAAGGAGCTGAAAGGGGTTGCAACAACATTATCAACCAAACAACCCTCTAAAACTCCCATGGACTAAAACACCAACCTTTGTGCACACATTGAGAGACCTATTGATCCAGTTGCATATGTAGCTGAAGATACCAGTGTCTGGCATCAATGAGAGAAGAGGCTTTTGGTCCAGGGAGTGCACGTTTTCCCAATGTAGGGGGATGCCAAGGCAATGGAGTGGAGAGGGTGATCAGGAAGGAGTGCACCTTTGTGAAGGCAAATGGAGGGGGAGTGAGGAAGGGAGCAGGGCAGGGGAAAGGGATAACATCTCAAATGTAAATACAGAGTATCTAATAAAAAAAGATGAAAAATTTTACTAAAGTGAGCTGTAAACAAAGAATGAAGACTTGGCACCAACACTGAATCTTTCTAAATGTTCTACTTGGTCCCCGCAGAGCATGTTTGAGCTCCTAAGCCTCTCTTTCTCAAGATACCATGGCTAGTAGTGGCTGCTTCACAACCATCCCTCAAGGCTACAACTTGCCTGCTGCTGCATTCCGGCAGTTCGGTTGTTGTGGCAGAGACAATACGGATTCGGCGGTGTTCTCTAGAAGAATAGAGCTGGTGTGTGTGTGTGTGTGTGTGTGTGTGTGTGATAAATCTGCTTCCTGTGAAGCAGCAGCAACAGGCGAGTCACACCTGAGCCGACAAACAGATAAGAAGATGGTTGCTTGGTCCTTCAGGATTGAGGCCTCCGCAGTCAAGTTGTCCCCACAATGGCTAGCTAACACTGCACAGGCCTGAAGTTGCTCAGGTCACAGGGTAGGATATCTCAGCAGTCCCAAAATGATGCCAAAGTCCTAGAGGGTTTCCTGGAGAACTGCTGGTTCTCCGTTAACTTGGGAAACCTAACATTTCTGGTTCTGACATCATCAGCGAAGACATTAACAGCAGAGAAATAACAGCAGTGAGAGCAGGAAGGTCAAACTTGGGGGGTTCGGGGAACCACTTTTTATCCAGGCTGCTACCAGAAGGTGCCATGCGCATTTAAGTTGGATCTTCCTCCATCAACTAAGGCCATCAGGGTAAGTCCTCAGGTGAGGCTTCAGACTCAAGTGATTCTAATTACGAGTCAAGTTGTCGTTAACACCCACCCTCACAACACGCCACCTGGCGGAGGAAATGTGACTTGAGGCTTCATAGCCATCACCTGGGCCTGGCCGTCCCATCAAGCAATCCGTGCCCCTCTCACCACTGCCCATCACAAGCAGTCTCATTAGAAATAAAGGTTTTCACTGGTTACTGACTCATACACAGGATAACACTCAAAATCTTAGAATTTTACTTGGCACATTTACTAGCTTGTCTTCTCTGCAATAGTCCCCCGCTGTGCTCAGCCTTACCTCGGAGTGTGGGATTCATGAGGTTTGGGCCGGAGATGGTACTCACATTGAATCGGGGCAAGAGAAGTCAGAGGAAGCGATCGCTAGTCACCCAAAGCAACAGCCATTATCAACTTATGGGTGTGATTTCGTATGCCGTACAGTCGTTAGCAACATACATTCCACCCAACTCCACCCACAGACCTAGGTGGAGGGGTCCCTGCTCTGTTATCCACCTTTCAGAAAGCCAATGTCACTCACACACTTATTAAAGAACATGGAGCAATTGGAGAGACGGCTTGGGAGTTAAACGTGCTTGCTGCTCATCCACAGGACTAGTGTTCAGACCCCAGCACCCACACTGGGCAGACCCGGCCATCTGTAATTCCAGCACCGGGAAAGATGATTCTACCTTCTGGCATTCAGCAGCACCTGAATACACTTGCATGCATACATGGACACAGACACATAACTAAAATTTTAAAAAATTAAAATTAAAGAGCACAGGGGCACCTTTAATTGCCACTACTCAGCAACAGCAGGCAGGACCCATTCTCTAGACACCTGCTGCTCTCAAGACCAGCACCCGAGCCTCTTCACTCCCATGAGGTTCACACAGGTCATGACTGAATCCACTTGTCGTGAAGGCATGGGACTTGGTCCACTGCTGCCATCAAGGGGACAGCGATTCAACATGCCAAGAGGATTTGTGCCGTGGGAATGCTTGGTTAGAGAGACGACGAATTAATTAACTTGTCACTTCCTTCCGCGAAGATAACATAAATACATAAACAAGGCAGATTCCTGAATAATTGAGTGCAGTTTCCTAGCAGGGCTGTGTCCATTTATTTCTGATGCGCTGCATGCTTCAATGTGCATTTCAGAGATACTAGGGTATCAGGACAGCATCCATAATTTGCAAGGGTGTGTGAGAAATGTTTGTCATTCTAAAGACACCTTCTCTATGTTCTATTGTGGGAAGGTATTTGAGTCATAGTAGGTTTTAGAGTGGGGAGAGGTTCCCTTTCCCCATCACCATGGTGTGTGCCTTTGGCTCCAACCTTTACCATTTCATTTCACAGGGTTCGCAACATCAAGCAACTCCTAGCCAAGAAAAACAAAAGGAAAATTCCCCACTGCCCCTGTAAATACTAGAAACAAAGTCAAGCATAACTCCAGGACGTGGGAGAAGAACCCAACTGGGTCTATGAGGGTGTGCACATGAGACGGACCGCAGCCGTCCCACCCCAATCAACGTCACTGCCACTGAACCAGGTAAAGCTGAAATGGACACACACTGGGAGAGACCCAAGATGTTGTTCTTTGTTTCTGAGCTCTGCACTGGTTTGGTGGCTCAGCCATCCACAAGTGAAATGTGATCAAATAAGGCACAGAAGACTTTGTGACTTCTCCTCCTTCAGGAGTTTTAAGTTAATATACACTGAGACATATTTTCGTACAGTCAGCAAATTTCTGGAATTCTCTGTCTCAACTGAACTAAACTGACAATCTGATGACAAGGGACTCCACTCTGTATTTCAGGTCCTTCTGATGTGTTTAGATTTTGTTATATATTAATTATCCTTTTAATTTTTAAAAGCTAAAATTTTATTTTGCTGGGCAGTGGTAACAGATACCTTTAATCCCAGCACTTGGAAGGCAGAGGCAGACAGATCTCTGAGTTTGAGCCCAGCCAGGTCTGTAGAGTGAGCTCCGGGATAACCAGAGCTAAACAGAGAAACCCTGTCTTGAAATCACAAAAGAAGAAAAAGCTAATATCTTATTTTAAAAGAAAACTCTTTGTGCAGCAAGCCAACTTTATTCTTTTGATATCTATATTCTCTCATGTTTTTGTTGAATCTGCATTTAGTCAGTGACTTTCTGAGCACATAGGAGTTATAGTCCTGAGTCATCCTCTGTCTTTAAATAGACAAACCCAGTCTCCACAGATATAAGTGATGGAGGGCATGCAGCTACTGCAGAGTGTAGTTCTCGGGTGACCAGAGAGAGACAGAGGGGTGGAAACACTGAGAAAACAGCTTCCACCATCTCCCTGGAGAAACAACCCCAGCAATCATCGTGAATGCAGACACAAGGACAAGGTTTCCTCTTAGGATATTCAGGTTTCTCCTCCCAAAAGAACCTTAGAATAATTGAGGGCACTGAGGACATTAACAAATGCCAACAGAGGAAGCAGAGAGTCTGGCATCAGATCCTTTGGACTGCAGGAGCTCATTCTCTTTCTCAAGTGTGGCAGCCCAGACTGCCAGCCCTCTGGCCCTTTGTGCAAAAGTTGTCTAAGACTCTGAAACCAAAACAAGAAGTCTCTTTGGTCCAGAACCAAATATATCCAGCTTCAAACCCCTCACCCTCACTTTTGAAGATGTCTGCTAGCTCTATTTCATCATTTCTAAAATCCAGTAATTCATTTGGGGAAATAGAAGTTTTCTGATCTCTGATAGCTTGCTCATTCATAATTGATAACCTTTTATAAAAAAAAGTTACCACTGGCTATCCCATTTGATATTCCCAAAGCATCAAATATAGAAGTTTCACTAGTTGAACCAAATCTTAGTCTAGGAGGCTATAGGGATGGCTTCATAGTTAAAAGGATGTGCTGCTTTTTCAGAAGACCTGAGTTCAGTCTCCGATACCTACATCAGGTGTCTCACAGTCACTTGTAATTCCAGCTCCAGGAGATTCTAGCTCCTCTAGCCTCCAAGGGTGCCTAAACTCGCACTTCAAATAAAATATTTTTCTCCAAGACAGAAGCTCATGCCTTTAGTCCCAGTACTCAGGAGGCAGAGGCAGGTGGATTTTTGAGTTCAAGACCTACCTGGTCTACAGAGTGAGTTCCAGGGAAGACAGAGCTACAGAAAGCAACCCTGTCTCAAAAAATTAAAATAAATAAAAATTTAAAAAAAGAAACCAATGTGGTGAATCAAGGTAGGCTGGTTGGTTGACTAAAATTTGAAGTGTCACCCTATTGCCTAAATATGAACCATGGACAGTGTAAGATGGGAAAAAGCAGCTGAACACTGCCATACATTCATCTTTCTCAGCTACCTGATTGTGGGTGCAATGTGCTTCTTCAAGCACCTGTAGTCTTGACACCCCTGCCATATGGACAGTACCAGGAACAATGAGCCAGAATCAACCCTTTCTGCCTCGCGTTGCTTTTATCACTTGCTTTTGCTTATCACAGGAAGAAGAAAAGTAACTAAGACAACACTATAACCCACTCCAGGAGTCCACACGTGAGGGTCAGGAGGCCGTGCATACTGGCCAGGCATCCGACATGACATTGCCCTGGCTTATGTCAGTGTTCACTCTCACCCTGGGCCTTTGCTTCTCTTTCTGCCTCATTCTCCCGCAATGGGACAATTGACACTTCTTTTCCACTCTTCAAATTTCATCTAAATATGGTCACTGCACACCCTTTTTGAGAGTTAAGCCTCTACCAAGATGTCTTGTGTTAACAGTGATCTTGTTCTTCCAACAACAACCATGAGGTAGGAGCTCACGTTGCTCCTACTTGTATCCCTTGTACCTGAAACACTGTCTGGTACATGGTAGGTGTTCCATTAGGCATTAAATAATTTCACTAATACCTATAAGTGGCCATGTGAAATGAAGAGAAATTATTAAGATCTCCATTCTGCAGTTAAGGAACAGAGGCCCACATAGAGTAATATGCCCAAAAACTACAAGGGAAAATGTGATGCTTGAGATCACATGACTACAAGTGACAGGGTTAGAGAAAGCAGTATTCCCTTTTCATAAGCTAAATGTAGCACTACTACATAATAGGTAACAGAGAGAAAAAAAGAGAGGTAGGAGGAGAGGGACAGGGAGAGGAGGAGGGGGAGGAAGAGGGAGAGAGAGAGAATTTAGGAAATGAGAAATTCTTATATCTAACCATTTACTCAATACAATGTTTAGTCACTTCTATTTTTATGAGATTTCTGGGTGTGTGTCTCAAGGTATGTATTGTTCCTTGTGCTTTTTCTTTGACTGGTTGGTTGGTTGGTTGGTCCTATTCTGGTTTGTGTTTATGTACTGGCTGGTTTTTTTGTTTTTGTTTTTGTTTTTTTGTTTTGTTTTGTTTTGTTTTTTTGTCAACTTTCACAGAGAAAGGAGTCTCAGTTGAGGAAATGCCTCCATGAGATCCAGCTGTAAGGCAATTTCTCAACTAGTGATCAATGGGTGTGGGGCAGCCCATTGTGGGTGGTGCCATCCCTGGGCTGGTAGACCTAGGTTCTATAAGAAAGCAGGCTGAGCAAGCCACAGGAAGCAAGCCAGTAAGTGACATCCCTCCATAGCCTCTGCATCAGCTGCTGCTTCCTAACTTGCTTGATTTCCAGTCCCAACTTCCTTTGTTAATAAACATCAGTGTGTAAGCTGAATAAACCCTTTCCTCCCCAACTTGCTTCTTGGTCATGATATGTTTGTGCAGGAATAGAAACCCTGACTAAGACAGTTTATTTTATCTTTGGGGAGTGTGCAGATGAGGAAGTGGGAGAATCTGGGAGGAATTGGGGGAAGAGTGACTTAAATCAGAATATATTATATGAAAATTTCAAAATAACTTTAGATTCTAAGTCTAAGTAATTCTATTAAGTAAAATGGGCAACGAAGGATAGCAATTGGGAGCTTTGACAGATCCTGCCTTCAAAGAACTTCCATCTTCTAAGGGAGTTCTGATAAGCATACAAATATTAACAACACAAAGTGGAGAAGCTTCAGTGCTACTAAGAACTGGATTTTAACCCTACAAAATATTCATGTGTGGATGTCACATTTCCCCAGTGTCTCAGAATAAAACATTTTTTGAAAACAGCATCCTCAAAGAGGCTATTGGGCTTAAGTGG
Organism: Micromys minutus; assembly: GCF_963924665.1. Lineage (NCBI taxonomy): Eukaryota > Metazoa > Chordata > Mammalia > Rodentia > Muridae > Micromys > Micromys minutus. Next base: position 2,240,461 of record NC_137979.1, read on the forward strand.
GATTACATGGTGGTCATAATCTACAGAACTTGCCTTGGAGATAGATCTTTTCTTGTAAGAAAAGCAACAGAAAGAGCTGGAGAGATGGCTCAGTGGTTAAGAGGGCTGACTTCTCTTCCAGAGGTCCTGAGTTCAATTCTTAGCAACCACATGGTGGCTCACAACCAACTGTAATGGGATTTGACGCCCTCTTCCAGTGTGTGTACTTACACACATTAAATAAATAAATTTTTAGGAGGAGGAGGAGAAGGAGGAGAGGGAGTAGGAGAAGAAGAACAACAAGAAGAAGAAGAACAAGAACAAGAAGAACAAGAACAAGAGCAAGAACAAGAAGAACAAGAAGAAGAAGAACAAGAAGAAGAAGAGCAAGAAGAAGAAGAACAAGAAAAGAAGAACAAGATGGTGATGATGATTATGAAGAGGAAGAGGAACAGGAACAAGAACAAGAAGAAGAACAAGAACAAGAACAAGAAGAACAAAAAGAAAGGCAACAGTAAAGCATGTACAGACGGAAGGCCAGGCAAGGATGCAGCAAGAAAACAGCATCTGCAAGGTCAGGATGGAAGCCAAGGTAACCTCCACTGACACCTGGATCTTGAGCTTCTAGCATCAGGGACTGCAAAAAAACAAATTCCCATTATTTAAACCATCAACTCTGAAGCATTTTGTTATAGAAATTCTAGCAGACTAATATAGCATAGAGGAAACAGAACAGTATTTACAGACTATGGAAAATTCCCAACTAAGAAGACATCTGGGAAGGGGTTTGAAAGAGACAGAGTTGATCTAAGTGGAAGTCAACCATGGCATTGAGAAAAGTAGGTAAATGAAAAGCAGATTGTTAGTGTGGAGATCAGCTGGGGTGGGAAGCACAATAAAGGCTGGGCCTCTCATGGCTTCAAATGCCCCCAGAAGACTTTGTAAAAGAACATCAAGAGGAATGAGGAAAGATGATCTGGCATCTCAGATGAGATAGGCTGAAAGGGGAAGAAGAGGGATGCTTGAGGAAAAGAAGGACATTATAGCGGTGATTCAAAAAGAAAATAATCAAGAATTAAGCAGTTTGGAGAAATGGTTCATTGGTTAAGAGAACTCACTGCTCTGGCAGAGAACCAACATCTGATTGCCAGCACATGGTAGCTCAGAACCATCGGTATTCAATTCCCAGGTATCTAGCACCATCTTCAAGGCTCTACAGTCACAAGGTATACACATGGTGCATACATGTATGTGCAGAAAAACATTAATGCACATAAACTAAATCTTTTTGAAAAAAGAAAGAACACATTATAATGGGTACCTTAACTCCTAAACAACTTCTCATTCCTCTTTCTGGAAAATGCTCCCTGCCTTTCCTTCAGAAAGCCACTTCCAGAGCTAAGATCGGGTTAAGTAAAAAGATTCCATAGGATATTTATGCATCCTGGACCTGGCTAATTATCTTGTTCTAAATCCCAGGTGAATACTAATATAGAAGAGGATGCTTGCACCTAACCATCGAACTGAACACGGGGACACCAATAAAGGAGCTAGAGAAAGGACTGAAGAAGGGGAAAGGTCTGCAAACCCATGGGGAAAACAAACTGATCACCTAACCAAAACCACCACAGCTCACAGGGAGTGAAACACAAACCAATGAGTTCAAAAGGAGAAACCCATGGCCCAGGCACATATGTAGCTGAGGACAGTATTCTCTGGCATCAACGGGAGAAGAGGTCTTTGGTTCAGCAAAGGCTTGTTTTTCCATTGCATTCATCTTCTGTAAAAATATTCTTCCTTGATGCAGGCTGAGGTAGACACTTACCTGTAGGTATGAGGATTAGTTGTTAGAAAAATGGCAGGGGCAGGTCCGTGACCTTTCTAAGCATGAGTAACTGGTTAGTGTAATAGAACCCAGCGTGGCTTCCCCCCTGTTGAGTATGCATTAAGTCCAACCAGCTATCTGTTGGCTACTCCCAAGATAAAAGCGCCACTCTTTCACCACTGGGGAATCTTCTGTCTGGCTGGTCACTGTTGCACTTCACTGGCTTTACATCTGGAGAGGACTATTGATTTCTTTTCTCCCTCAGCAGCTTGCATAGTGCCTTTGGATACTGTGGACGATGGTCTCCAGTTAGGAGGCTTGGAGAGCCATTTAAAATGGCCATTTACAAAAAGTTTGTAATAGGGTGGGAATTATATGTCATTAAAAGATAATCTCAGGTGGAAAGGAGCATCCACAACTTGTGCATATAGCTTGGGCTTCCTTAATATCACACTGTACCAGCTTAAATGAGCAAGTTTGAGCTTCATAGATTCATAAGGCTGCAGAATGTTAATGATGCAGGAATCTTAAGTTGTTGTGGGGATGGGGAGCAGATCACATATTCTTTTGTAAATCCTCTAGAAGTAATGACTTCTGAGAACTTATCAATATAAATATGCTGTCACTGAAGTGTCTTCTAGTTTTAAGTTACAGTGTGCTGTCCTAAAAAATAGGTTAAGCAATGGAATCATTGTTTGAGATTTATGTTTTAACCTGTATGTGTGAGCATGGGAATGTAGGTGCCTGTGAAAGCCAGAGGTGTTGGAGTCCCATGGAATCCGAGCTATCGACAGTTGGGAGCTGCCCAGTTTACGTGGTAGTAACAGAGTTTGTCCTCTGCAAGAATGGTAGAGGCTTAACTGTGGAGCCATCTCTCCAGCCCTCCCCCATTATTGTGTAATTGACTTGTTGTTAAGCCATTGCTCCAGAATCTGTCCCATTGCTATGTAGTTGACTTAGAGAACTATAAACTTCAGGGGCATAGATGCTAGGCTATCAGGTAAGGCTTGATGCAGCACTTGGACAGCTCCACAGTGCTCTTACTTCCTCTGTCTCTGCTGTGCTTTCTGCATTGTTAGCTCCACCCCATGCTTGGCTCTCTGGTGAGTTCCAAGAGGTAGAAGCTTTGAACATCCAAGTCCAACATGAAAGGCTGCCTGCTTCAGTATTCTTAGCAGATTTAGTTTGATTACCGGGTTTAGAGATGATATGGATGCTTCCTCAGAGGCTCTGCCAGAACCATACTGATACAGAGGAGAATGCTTGTAGCTAACCATCAGACTGATCATGGGGACACTAATGAAGGAGCTAGAGAAAGGACTGCAACCCCATGGGAAGAACAAAAATAATCAACTAACCAATCAGACAATTTGCCACCATCTGTAACTCCAGCTTCAGGAGATCAAATGCCTCTGGCCTCAAGGACACCTGCACTCATATGTACATATTCACGTACAGACACACATGCCTATACTTAACTTAAAGTTAATAAAAATACAAGTTTTAGGAATAACCTGCTACAGGGGCTAAAGAGATGTACAGGTTCAGAGCAATTGCTGCTCTTGCAAAGGATGTGGATTTGGATCCCAGCACCCACGTGGTGGCTAGCAATCGTCTATAACTGCAGGTCCTGGTATTCTGACTCCCTCTTCTGGCCTCCATGGGAAGTAGGCACACACATGGTGCACATACACACATAAAGAGAAAACACTCATACAGATGATAAATCTATTCCTGAAGAATAACTAGTGGGCCTTCTGGAGAGGCTGCTGAGTAAGCAACAGAAAGTCCAGCTTCACTTCAATGTCCAAACTGCTGGGTTAAGAAGTCTGAGCCCAGAGTATTGGAGTTGTCATCCAGATTAAATCTAGATCGCACTTTTCTTTTTTTCATGGGATGTCTGCTCTTAAACGAGACTCAGGCTTGTGAGGTGATACATAAAAGTCAAAGAGACCCAACTACAAATCTTAGCTCCGTCACTCCCACCTGTTCTTGGGAGCCGTTTGTGCTGCACCCAAAGATGGCGCTGGCTTCCTGCTGATGACTCAGCAAACAGAGCTGTTGTCCAGCCCGAGGGACGCAGTGCGCATGTGCCACGCACGTCACAGCCCGCTCTCGGGGCATGCTAATGAGTTACTGGAGGGTGCACCAATCAGGTAGCGACACGAGTCTCCTGAGCATTTATAAGCAGTGCATTTTTCTTCCATATGGTCCCCTGATCAAGAGTACAGTACAATAAAGGTTGTTTGCAGAAGAGTCCTGTTCTCTGAAAGCCTTTAGATATATATTAATATATTTATTGGTATTAGTGGGGCTCTGTGGGGCAAATGTGAAGCAGGGCTCAGCAGATACCGGAAGAGGGCACCAGATCCACATAGACCCTTCCACAGGAGTCACATGTCAGATATCCGATACATCATTTACATTACAATACATAACAGTAGCAAAGTGACAGTTATGAAATAGCACTGAAAATAATGTTGTGGTTAGGAGTCCCCACAGCACACGGAACTGTGTTAGATGGTCACAGCACTGGGAAGGTCGAGAACCAGGGCTGTGGGGAAGCAGAACTGATTGGATGGATATATATTAAAGGGGAGCTGTAGGGTGATCTATAGAATATGGCTGAGTCATCCATGTAAACAAATGTCCTATAATGTAGGCACCGCTGTCACACAGTAGGCACTTTCTAAAACACAGTAGTTCTGCAAGATCATGAGAATAAGCCCTATGGGGTTTCTGGGGTTTTTAATTGTTTAGTTTTAGGGTAGGGTTGATTTATTTTCAGTACTAGTTAGTGCTAGTTGAACATGTACTTTGTGCTAGGCCCAGTCCCAGCACTAGCTCACCTGGTTTTCAAACAGTCCAGTCACTTCCTCAAGGAAAGAGAGAAAGAGAGAGAGAGAGAGCAGAACTAGGTACCTGTTGCCTGGTCCCACACCTGCCCTCTAGATCGCTGTTCTCACCGATGGGAGCTGTGAGTTTTGTACAAGTTTATGTTAAAAATAATTTACTATTGTTAAATATATCTTTGTGAGATGACCATGAAGCCCTACTGAATGTCTGAGAACTACAAGGGTAGCCAACCAGACTCCCAGAACTAGAGGTAAAATGATTGTGAACCATCCTATGGGTACTGGCAACTAAACCCATATCTTCTGGAAGAGAGTCTTAACCACAATATCTATCCAGTGCCTGAGACCTTCCTTCTTAATCTATAGTACACACAGTGGTACCCAATCCTATAAGGGTGCTTTAAAATCCAATAATATGATATCTTTCTTAAGATTAATTTATTACATACAAGAACACTGTAACTCTCTTCAGACACACCAGAAGAGGGTATCAGACACCATTACTGATGGTTGTGAGCCACCATGTGGTTGCTGGGATTTGAACTCAGGACCTTTGGAAGAGCAGACAGTAGTCTTAACCACTGAGCCATCTCTCCAGCTCAATAATATGATATTTTAATGCAATCTGCTTAGACCTGACTACCTCTGCCTCCCAAGTATTGGGATTAAAATACCTCACTACATCAGAGGTAATGTTTAATGTTCTTATGTGTGAATGCTGTTGGGATTGAAGCCGAGGCTTTGGGCATGCTACGCAAGAACTCTACTGTCTAACTATATCCCCAGTTACGCAGGAACTTATGGAGAACAGAGGTTTAAGGTCCTGGCCTACTTGCTATGAATCTAAGAAACAATCTCTCCCGGGACCTGTATATATGGTGAACGGTTACTGTAAATGCTGGCAGTCTTCGGTGCTCTGGTATGCCGCATTACCATGGGAAAGGAATCACATTATCACCACATCGGCATCTAAGAACGAGGAAACCCAACCTTCACAGGTTAATCACGTGTCTGGGCTTCCGCGCAGCAAAACCCACATGTGGCTGAGAGCTACGCGGCTGCCACGGGTCATGTCTCCACTATTTTCTCCCACTGTGTTGGAAAGCGGCATAACCGATGGGAGTCTGAAACACTCTCAGGCAGTGAATACCAGCTTTATATTAACCACTCATCACTAAATATCAGTGCAGTTGCCACACTCTGGACTTTCGAGGCCAACACAGAGCTCCACTCTAGGAATCTGAGGTTTCTCTTCACCTGCCCTACAACACCTCTTCAAAGCCCCTGCTTCAGCATTTGGACACGGACCTGGGCTGCTGAAGAGCCAGTCCTGCCCTTGCTTGCTAACTCTCAATTCCAAGATGATGTGCTACACCCGATTTGTGGCCTGACCGTCCTCGTTCTAGTCCACAGCCCTGAGCCGGTGAAGTGCTCAGGGGGAATTTGCTAGAGATGCGCTGCTCTGGGTGCACGGTAGGGACTGTACATGGAAAAGGCTCACGAAGCAGACACATCTCAAAGAACCAATTATGAAATGTAGTCGTTTGATGACCACGTGTGGTGGATTTTGCCATTCGTTCTGTTCATCTAATTAAACCTTTCACTTCCACGGGCAGCTTGCCTTACAAGCTTGTGTTTGCCTTTGTCGGCAGGAGGCAGTCAATAGGGAAGATGTGGGTGCATTTCAGCATTTATTAGCAGCCCAATTGGAAGTTGTTTTATTTTAATAATGTCTTGCCCTTCGTTCTGTTCAGGGCAGAATCAACAGCTTTGAAGAGCAATAGAAGACAAAAGACTTATGTTAGCTCATTAGGAGTGGAGAAACCAGAGGAGGAAAGAAATCCCATAGAGAAATTGAAAAGTACCTTAAAACCTCATTTCCTTGTTAGGGTGGAGGGAGTAAAAGCAAGCAAAATGTCTCCTGCTTGTTCTGAAGGTCATCAGTTCCAACTTTCAGAAGATGGACCTTTCGAAACATAGCAGTGAAGTCCTCCCTTCTGAAGCTCCCCACAGCTCTAACCTGCAACTTACACACAGCTGTTGGCCATTAATTTCAATAAGAGCAACAACAGGGATGGGGAAGGGGACCAGATGTGGTGATCCACACTTGTGATAGGCCATCCTCAGCAAGCTTGAACCATGTAGCCTTGGCTACACGAGACCATGTCTTACCATATCTTGAATGAATGAACAAATGAATGAATGACTAGATAAAATTTTTAAAAGGCTGGGCAATGGTGGCACGAGCCTTTAATCTCAGTTCTTAAGAAGCAGGTGTATCTCTGCAAGCTCAAGCCCAGCCTAGTCTACAGAGTGAGTTCCAGGACACAGAGAAACCCTGTCTCACATACCCAGGGGTCAGACACAAGTACAAATTGCCATTTGTTAATAAGAAGGGAACCCAATGCCTAAATGTTCACACCTACAAGCACAGGGCACGCTGGTGGAAACTGGAAGTCTTCAGAGGAAGCAGAACACCACGGTGAGTTATTTATGAACTTACTGCACACCTTGGCCACCAGGATTCAAATGACCAGAAAACCTCCTCATGGATCACAACCAGATGCCTGTAAAGCACTCATTGCCCAAGCCTGGTGACCTGAGTTTGATCCCTGGGACCCTAATAAAGAGGAAGAAAAGAACTGACTTCACAAAATTATCTTCCGACCTTCACATTCATGCCATAGTGCAAGCACATGCACATGTACACGCACACATGCACACACACACACACACACACCAACAATAATATATTATAATTTTTAAGAGCCTTTTCTGAGATCCTAACTGATGTATCTCTCTATGGCCCTCTCCCCTTTTATAATACAACGTAAGCAGACAGACTTGTAGGAACATTCTATAGAATGACAGTGGGCAGAGACGGGGCAATGGATGAGACATCAGTGTTAGAACAAGACTGTAGGTTGATGTCAAAGCAATACATGATTGGACAGTAGAGGGGTAAAGACAACGTTTTGGTAAGGTGGGAGAAAAGGAGAAAGTGGCAGATTCAAGATGGAGGCAGCAGAGAAGGATGGTTCAGATCAAGGTGAATTAGATCAGTTTTATCTTGTCCAGTTGGGTGGTTTATATCTTTATTAATTGGCAGTGAATTTATTGTTTGGATACATAGTGGATCGAGAATTTAACCTATAAATCTGTTTGATAACTTACTGATTGTTGAGTCATGTTTTTATCAGGCTGTGGAGGACAGTGTGTGAAAGCAATGACTGAGAAGCAGCTGGGGCGTGCATTTCCAGTTCTGCTGCCCTCAAGCAGCCCATGGAATAAGATGTGTGGGTTCCAGGCTTGGTAATTAACCACCTAGAGGACCGTGTGGGATGGGGTGCCCGGCTCCACACTGGAGTGGTACCTGCAGATGAGACCATGGGACCGGTAGCAATAGAACCCCTTTTTAATATTTACCACAGCACAAAATGGTTGGAGTTCAGCTGGGTCAGATGCTTAAAGTTCTGGAGATAGAATGTGATGACAGCTAAGAGAGACAGAGGAGTTGCATGCTTAAAATGAGGTTGGTTAGCTACTTCCAGACCCTTTCATCTTCAGACTCCATTGCTCTCCTCTATCCCCATGAGGATGTGCTGTGCTATTGGCTCACTTCTCAAGCCAGCCATCAAGAGACTCACCCTGACTCCTCCTGGCCTGACCAGTCCAAACCATGATCCTGCCTGAGCAAGTGTCCATTGGTCAGCTTCCCCTTGTTCTCTGCCATCTTCCTGGACCAAGAAACCCCTAAAGGACATCATTCCTGCTTTTCCAGCACCCACCCAGGCCCTGCTCCCCACAGGCTACTCCCTACCAACAGCAAGGCTGAGTCTTTACAGACAGAAATGGGGGCTGTCTTTTCCTGTGTGGAAACTTCCATCCACACCTGGAATAGAATCTGAACTCCTCTCCAATCCTTCCTTGACCTTACACTTGGCAGGGTTATTCCTGCCTTGTGGCACATTCTTCCTTATCCTGCTTACTCCAACACTGAAACTCCTTTAGTTTCTCAAGGCAACAGGTCCCATGCTTACTCAGAGCCTTTATCTTCAGCAATGCCATTGCCTAGAACATCCTCTCCTCCATCAGCTGCTTGGATGAGTCGTTCTTTGATTTCAGGTCTCAACAGAAGTGAAACTTTCCTAATATTTCCCTCAGTGATGGTCTGTTTTCTACCTTATCCCTCACCCATGACACTTTTTACATATCCATATTAGTCTTTTCTTTCCCAGACTGTCAGATTCCTGAGGTAGCAATCAGGGCTGCCTGAGCAACCCTGGTACTTAATACAATACATGGTAAACAGTAGGCACTCAATACATGTATGTTGAATGAATAGATAGATAGATAGATAGATAGATAGATAGATAGATAGATAGATAGATAGATAGATAATGGGCAAACTTCTAGAGCACCGTAACAGTGAAATGAGAAAACCTACCATTAGCCCAGACAGCCTGTGCCTTCTGTTTCCCTAGACACCCAGAGAAGTTTCTGCACAGCTATCCAAACCCCCTCCAGATACACTATTACATGTACCCACTCAAAGCCACTCAACAAGGACACATACACTTAAAAGACCTCACAAAAGAGCTTCACCTTTTCTAGAAGTGTGTCAGTGTGACCCTCACCAAGGGCAAGGAGACTGCTTCAGCCCTTCTGCCAGCTGACATAAAGCCACTGACAAGTCACTCCCATTCACCCTTGATCATCTACTCCCTACCCTTGATTTTCAATGGCATCCCGCCTTCTGCATTAGTGAACAAACTCCTTGAAACCACATGAGAACATAGAGACAGAACATAAGATGAGGTCTGTGGCTGCCAAGTGCCCCAGAGCATTCCTGAAGCCTTATTCAGCATAATGAGCCTCTTGCTGGGGACAGTGTCCCAAAGTAAAGCTCCAACAAACAGTACTTGGGCAGCAACTGCGGCTACGGTGATTGTTATTGTTGTTATTTTCATTTAACTGGTAATTATTTTAAATTACATGGCTGAAGGGTTGTTACAATGGATATTTCTTGGCCCTCAATGGCTCATTCTCTATCATTGCAAAAATATGGACTATTTTCAGTTCAGCCATTGGGGTTTGCAGTGACGAGCACCTCGCAATGCAGTAAGGGAGTCTAAGCTTAATGGCTTTTCACGATAGTCTAACTCCTGTTGCCATTACAGAGAAATATACAAAAACTGTTTTCTCTTTAGACAGAGCTCCCACGATGGCAGGCTCCTGAATGTCAGAGAATCAGCAGCTTAGCCATCTCCCTGTCTACTTGGATTCGGCTCTCTTCTGAGAGAGTGTGTGTATTTCAACGGGGCATGATGACCTTTAATCTCAGCATTGTAGAGGCAGGCTGACCTCTGAGTTCAGGGCCAGCCTGGTCTACAGAAGGAATTCCAGGACAGCCATAGCTACACAGAGAGGCCCTGTCGTGAGGGGAAAAAAAGAATGCTCAAGTTTACAAGTTTACAGCTAACTCTTATTTATATGACCATGACATACACACCTCACCTCGCGGTTTTGTTAAAGAGGAGCTTTTCAGGTTTACTCCTACCGGTCTGTCTGGCATGCGTCTAACACCGGGATCACATGGGTCACCAATGGCCAGGACACACACTCTGTAGTGTTTTCCTCACACTGTGTCAACACACTTCAACGCTGTTGCCACTGTAGTGATGGGCACATCACCAGCTTTAACCAACATGGTATCACTTCCTCAAACATGGGCGGCTGTAGGCAAGGATAACCAACTTGGCTTGTCTGATCATCTTCAGACTCTGCACCCAGCACATACTTTCCACTGTTCATAACAAGCTGAAGCCTAGAGTTGATCGACTCCAGACTCTTTTGTCTTCTTTGCGGCCACCATCTTCCTGCCTTAGGTATGGGACAACCCCCAACCAGAAAATGAGAAACACTCTTCTTGCACTTCATTTTTTTAAGATTTATTTATGTATGTCTATGAGTACACTGTAGCTGTCTTCAGACACGCCAGAAGAGGGCATCAGGTCCCATTACAGATGGTTGGGAGCCACCACTCAGGACCTTTGGAAGATCAGTCCATGGTCTTAACCACTGAGCCATTTCTCCAGCCCCTCTTTTTGTACTTTAAACAAACTACCTTTAAATCACTGTATCCAAGGAGTGAGTGGAATGAGCTTGGAATATCTTTTGTCTCATAAAGTAAGGGGAATGTTCAAACAATGATAAGGTATCAAAACAAAAATGGAAACTAACTTGAAAAAACTTCCACTGACCAAATTGGGAAATTCTGAGTATTAAAATAAATACAAATGGGAGTTCAGGCTCAGGTGTGGGGAGGGACAGAAGGAATGACCAGATGGCCATGAGAATGAATGGAAATCTGCTACTGATGGGGTGGGGAGGGGAGAGCATCTCCAGGACAAGACAGAGACCCAAGAATCAATGGGGGTATCCTTAGCTGTGACTCACAGCACTGGGGATATGAAATCTGAAGAAGATGCCATTTCTGTACCCATGAAAGAACCCTGTTAGAGCAATAGGACACCACCCACAAAACCTTCCACCCAAAATTATCCTGTCTACGAGAAATACAGGGACAGGGGATGGGGCAGACACTGAGGGAATGGCCAACCAATAACCAGCCCAATTTGAGACCATCCCATGGGCAAGCACCAATCCTTGACACTACTAATGATGCTGCTATGCTTGCAGACCAGGGTCTAGCATTGCTGTCCTCTGGGAGGCTCCACCCAGCAGCTGACTCATAGATGCAGACCTCACAGCAAAGCAGCGGGTGGAGCTTGGGAACTCATATGGAAGAATAAGAGGAAGGACTGTGGCCCTGAAAGGGAATAGGAACTCCACAGGAAGACCAACAGAGTCAACTAAACTGGACCCTTGGGGCTGAACCGCCAACCAAAGATCATACACGGGTTGTGCCTTGACTTTCCCACACATATGCAGCACATGTGCACCTTGACCTTCATGTGAGTTCTGTTTCCTGTATGTGGGCTATGTTCTGGCTGGGCTGCCTTATCTGGCCTCAGTGGGAGAGGATACACCTAGCCTAGCAGAGACTTGAAGAACTAGGCTGGGGAGATACCCAAAGGGCCTCCACCTGCTCAGAGGAGAAGAAGAGGGGAAGTGGGGGAAAGAATTGTGGAAGAGGGTGACTGGGAAGAGGACAGTGGGTGGGATGTAAAGTAAATACGTTTAAAAAAAATAAAATCAAGGGCTGGAGAGACGGCTCAGTGGTTAGAGCACTGGCTGCTCTTCCAGAGGTCCTGAATTCAATTCCCAGCAACCACATGGTGGCTCACAACTGTCTGTAATGGGATCTAATGCCCTCTTCTGGTGTGTCTGAAGACAGCTACAGTGTGCTCATATATAATACATAAATAAGCTTTCCGCGCTACCCGGGGACGGGTCCACATACAGCTTTTACGGTGTTGTTCTTGGTTCCCATCATAACTTAAAAGGGAAAGTTATACAATGTCCAAAGTCCTGAACATCCTGCAGATGAAGGAGAAGGATGTCCTCAAATCCTTGCTGCAGGGACCCCCTCAGGTGGCACCAACCTTGACTTTCAGATGGAGCAGTACATCTACAGAAGGAAAAGTGATGGTTTCTACATCATAAGTCTGAAGAGGACCCGGGAGAAGCTGCTGCTCGCAGCTCGCGCTATGGTTGCCATTGAGAACCCCGCCGACGTCAGTGTCATCTCCTCCAGGAACACTGGCCAGCGAGCTGTGCTGCCACAGGAGCCACTCCAACTGCTGGCCGCTTCACACCTGGGACCTCCACTAACCAGATCCAATCAGCCTTCAGGGAGCCACGGCTTCTAGTGGTGACTGATCCCAGGGCTGACCACCAGCCCCTCACAGAGCCTCTTATGTCAACCCGCCCGCCATTGCTCTGTGTAACACAGATTCACCCCTGCGCTATGTGGACATTGCCATCCCTGTGCAACAACAAGGGAGCTCACTCAGTGGGTCTGATGTGCTGGATGCTGGCCCCAGAAGCACTGCGCATGCGAGGTACTATCCCCCGTGAGCACCCACGGGAGGTTATGTCTGATCTTTACTTCTACAGAGACCCAGAGATTGAGAAGGAGGAACAGGCTGCTGCTGGGAAGCTGTGACCAAGGAGGAATTCCAGGGTGAAGGGACCGCACCAGCTCCTGAGTTCACTGCTGCTCAGCCTGGGGTGGCTGACGGGTCTGAGGGTGCACAGGCGCCCTCTGTGCCCACTCAGCAGGTCCCCACAGAGGACTGGAATGCGCAGCCAGGCACCGAGGACTGTCAGCAGCTCCCACAGCGCAGGCCACCAAGTGGGTTGGAGCCCCCACTGAGTGCTCCTGAGCTGCTCTGCAGACACCTGAGCAAAGGGGGGGGGGAAGGAGGAGGGAAAATGAAGTTCCTAAAAGAGCAATAAATAAATAAATAAATAAATCTTTTTTAAAAGATATTTTAAAAATAAAATAAAATAAAACACAAATGGAAGGGCTGGAGGACTGGCTCCGGAATTAAAAGCAGTTGCTGCTCTCCTAGTTCACCAGATTCAGTTCCCAGAACCAACATGGTGGCTCACAGCAGTAGGAAATTCCAATCCCAAAGAATATAATGCCCTTTTGTGGTTCAGCGGGTACCAGGCACGTGTGCTACATACACACACATGCAGGCAAAATGTTCCATACATGAAATAATATAACCTTTAGTTTATAAATAAATAAATGCAAACAGGGCTGAAAGACAGACTCGGTGGTTAAGATGATTATTGCTCTTGCAGGGGACCCAGGTCGGGGTTTCAGCATCCACGTGGCAGGTTACAACCACCTCCTAATGCTAGTTCTGGGGGATCTGACACTTCTTCTGACCCCTGCCCACATATACATAGTACGTATACATATATTTAAGCACACACGTACTCGTATAAAATAAAATAACTTTTTAAAATAAATAAACAAAGGGAAAGGCTGGGAAGGTGGCTGAGTACACAAGAGTGATTGCGGCCGTAAAAACAGGAGGACCTGGGTTTTAATCCAACTCCTGCATAGAAAGCTGTGTGTGGCCTCCCTTACACACAGCCTAGTGCTGTGGTTGGCAGGGACAGGGGCATTGCTAGGGTCTGATGCCCACCAATCTAGTTCTGGGATCTATAAGAGACCCTGTCTACAAAAAACAAAGTGGAAATGGTGAAGCAGGGTATCTGACATTGTCCTATGACTTCCACATGTGCATAGGAGTGTATATGCTGTGAGAGAGAGAGAGAGAGAGAGTGTGTGTGTGTGTGTGTGTGTGTGCGCGCGCGCGCCCAAGTGTGGATGTGTGCATACACACAGAAAAACAAGCAGTGGTGTTTTATAATCTATTGAATAAGTTGAAAACCATGGCAACCATCATAGTGGTGACTAATTCAGGCAGGAAATATCAGTGGAGGCTGGAACTAGCAAGTGACAGGTTGATAAGGAAAGAGACACTCACAGGATGTTTATAAACCACAAGAGTGGCTTTGCAGACCTTATAAGGCTCAAATTCACAGAGGAAGGACAGAATGGGGATGCCTCAGGCCTTCTTAGAAGAGAAAACAAACACTCACGGGAGAAAATACAAGGTCAAATAGAGAAACGGGGACTGAAGAAAAGATCACTCAGAGGCTGCCTTGCCTGGTGATACACCCTATATGCAGCCGCCAAACCCAAGCACTACTGCTGATGCCAAGTAGTGCTTACTGGTAGGAGCCTGATATAGATGCCTCCTCAGAGGCTCTGCCAGAGTCATATGGATACAGTTGAGGATATTTGTAGCCAACCACTGGACTGAACATGGGGACCCCAACGAAAGAGCTAGAGAAAGGACTGAAGGAGCTGAAATGGTTTGCAACCCCATGGGAACAACATTATCAACCAAACAAACTCTCCAGAATTCCCAGGTACCAAAACACCAACCAGTGAGCACACACAGAGACCCATGGTTCAAGCTGCGTATGTAGCAGAGGATGTCATTGGCATCAGTGGAAGGAGAGGCCTTTGGTTCAGTGAAGACACGTTTTCCCAGTGCAGGGGAATGCCAAGGCACTGAGGTGGAGAGGGTGGTTGGGAGAGAGAGCACCTTCATGGAAGCAAGTAGAAGGGAAAAAGGAATGGGAGTGTGGGGAAAGAGGATAACATTTGAAATGTAAATACAGAGAATATCCAATAAAAAAAAAAGTGACTTTGCAGTGGAGATAGAGGCCAGTGTAAAAAGTACAGTGACCAAATAGCCACGCTGTGCTGCTCCAGCCAAAATACTACCTAGTAAGACAGAGAAAGGCACAAAACCTAGGCTTAGGATTCAGGGACACAGATGCCTGCGCGTTTCACTTAGCCATAGTCTTTTTGCCCACGGACAGAAACAATTCACATATTGGCTCAAGGGCAGACAAACTACGAAGGGAGACGCGTGTGACACAGAAAAGGGGACTCCCAACAGAGAAGCGCCTGGCCAGGCAAGCCTAAAGCATGAACTCCCAAAAGACTGTTCTCTTTCCCTTCCACTTTAGACACAGCGTGGGGTGTCCAGGGGTTTTCTTTGCTTCTGTGACTTACCTAAGGCGTCCCACTGGGTTCTCCATCTGCTCCCTGCCTGGTGCCAGACCTTCCTGGGGCCTTAATATCTGTAAAGAGCAGGACTGGGTCACAGAACAGTTTGGCTCAGGTTCCAAGCTGCGCGAGCACGGACACCTGACCTCATTTTAACACCTGCAAGTGGTCGGGTCTTTACCACCATCCGCTTAACGTCCTGGAATCACCTGCCCTCCCCTGAAACCTCAGCCTGTGTGTGAAAACTCCAGGTAATGAGAAAGTGTGTCACGTTCTGATGTCTGTGAGGGCACCTACCTGTCTGTTCCACGGGTATCAGCTAGAGAGAGCCAGCCTCTCACTGCCTCAGATATTACTCGTGAACACAGTGTGGGAACTCTGGGACTCTCTGCTACAGACTCGCATCTGAGTGGGAAACCCTTTGCTCCCTCGGCCACCCCTGCTTCACTTACTCACCTATCCGAGTATGTCCACGATGTTTTACAGCTGGACTGGTTCCTTCTCACTCGCTTCCCATGGGCTTTCCTCTCTGACAGGCACTCTCTCCCCTTTCTCTCCAAGCTCAAGCCCACCTCTCTCAGACTATGTTCCATGGTTCATCACTAAGTTTATCTCTCCGCGATCCAACGCAAGTTCTCGTTTTTACCATTGGCCTCTTGTTTTGCTCGTTGTCGGGGCAGGAATGATGCATTCTCAGCTTCGTATAGCATGAAACGTAAGTCTATTTAAATGATAACTTTGCCCCAGAGCAAATGTATATCCTTAAGCCCGAGGACGATTTTTATTGCTTCGCAAGACTCATACTATATTAATGACAACTCTGTCGGCCAACCTTCAGTCTTACAAATTTTCCTCACCCCTTCATTAAGCTTGCCCGGTGGCCTTAGATTGATATCATCTATTAAAAAAAAAAAAAAAAAAAAAAAAAAAAAAAAAAAAAAAACCGGTGTTTTTTATTAGAATTTAAATGCTGGAGCACGGAGTCATGTGGTGTGCCTCACCATTTACTCATCTTCCCTTCAAGTCCCCCAGCGATACTTTAGAATTTTATTTATATGTGCCTATGTGTTTCTCTGATCCCTAAACATTTAGTTTGGTCCTGTCTTTTTTATTTTATTTATTTTATGTATATGAGCACACTGTGGCTGTCCTCAGACACACCAGAAGAGGGCAGCAGATCCCACTACAGATGGTTGTGAGCCACCATGTGGCTGCTGGAAATTGAACTCAGGACCTCTGGAAGAGCAGCCAGTGCTCTTAACCACTGAGCCATCTCTTCAGCCCCCCACCCCTTTTTAAAAATCTTTTATTTTTTAAATTTCTGATGAGTATTGATTTTAAAGGCTAAGCCTTGAGTTTTACGACTTGATCTTAACACCAAGTTGCCTTACAGAACTCCCCTTGTAAGAAAGTGGGGGTGTCGGTAGTGTGGATGAAGTCAGAGGACAGCCTCCCTGTGATTCCTCGGGCACTTTCCACATTTGCTTGAGACAGGAACTGGCCTAGAACTTCACCAAGTAGGCTAGGCTAGCTGGAGTGAGAGCTGCCAAGGTCCTTCTGCCTCTGCCCAGCTCACCATTGGTAGAATTACAAGCAAGCCTCACAGAGCCCAGCTTTTTACATGAGATGGGGGAGGGGGATCGTCCATCAACTGAGTCTCTCTTTAGCCCCATCTAATAATCCCCGCCGGCTCTCAGTTTCTAAGTAATATGCAAGCAATAGAATCTCTTCATTTGTTTTCCATTTGAGCTCTCAGGAAATGCTTAATAATAGTGGATATTGGGCCCTGCCTCCCAGGGCAGCTGCCTGGAAGTGCCTAGGGCATGTGGTGGCCCAACCCAACATGGCTGCCATCAGGGCCCAGATCCAGTGCTTCCATTAGTCTCCCCCATCTACGAACTGCTGGGCCTGGACCAGGAGCACAGCATCATCACAGAAGATGAAAACCTGAAACACGCTATGATCTAAGAGGGCTCAGCAATGGTGCGGTGCTTCCGACACCAGAGAGGCCTTTAGCCAAAATCAATGACTCCTGCCGGTCAGTATTTTCACGTAAAGCTGTATGGGGACACACACACACAGAGTGACACACTGCCGGTTTCCAGTGTCACTTTGATGAACAGTGGGGGAACAGAGTCGTCAAGAGGCTGAACCACATCTATGTCCAAGGCCTAAGCTGCCGCTGGAGGCTGTGTCTGAGCCATGTTCCTACTGCAGTTTACCTGTGGCCTGTGTTACCAGCGAAGGCCATGTAGGTGTCTGTGCTGCTGCCTGAAGCTGTGAGCTGAGATGCTCCAGGGGCCATGCAGATGTGAGCAGATGTGTTAATATCCGGTGGTCCATGCTACTGCCTAGGGCCTAAGGTGGTATCTGTGGACAGAGCTACATCAGAGGGCTGTGTTGCCGTCCATGGGCCAAGCTCTTGTGTTTTATGAGAAGATGAGGAGAGAAGGAATATGTTTGGTGGAAGTAGAGTCGGGTGTAGGGGAAGGGATACCTCTTGGGGCCCACACTGAGGCATCCTTTCCTCCTGAGGGACCAGACACACTATGGTATAGTATAGATTAGAGTTTGAGTTGAGGGAATAGAGACAGAGAGAGGCAGAGAGAAGTAGTAAAGAAGTACAGGTTGGCCATGAACGCGTGGAGAGTGGAGAGGAAAGGGACCTGGGAGAGAGGGCGTAAGGATTGAGAGGGCAGAGCTAGAGCAAGAAGGCAAGAGAGAGAGGAGCAAGCAGCCCCTTTTATAGTGAGTCAGGCGCCTGGCTGTTGCCAGGTAACTGTGGGGCGGAGCTTAGACACGCGCTGACACTGGAGGCCAGATGTCTGTGGTCTGTGCTGTCACCAGTTACCGCGTGTAAGTCTATGATCTGAGCTCCTGCTGTCTTTACAGGACACAGAAGCTTCTCCTCAGTGACATGGGTGATTGCAGACTCACAGCTGAGAGAAACGGCACTCACTCCTGCCCAACCAAATAACAACCTAGACGGGAAGCCACTGAAGAGAACTCAAAAATTGTGATGAGGATGCTGCAGTGTATCTGGTCACCATAGAGGGTTACTGGCAGGGGTGGGGGTAGGGGAAGACTCACTTTTTTTAAGGAGCTGGCTACCATTGGTTTGGTATATATCAACACGACAAACTAGAATTGGGTTTTTTTCGGTTTTGGGGGAAGGCTGGGAAACAGCAGACCTGGGAGGACTGGGAAATAAAGATGATCAGGATACATTATGCAAAATTCCCAAATAATCTATAAAAATGGTATGTTAAGAGATAGTGAGGGGCTGGAGAGACGGCTCAGCAGTTAAGAGCACTGACTGCTCTTCCAGGGGTCCTGAGTTCAATTCCCAGCAACCACATGGTGGCTCACAACCATCTGTAATGGGATCCAATGCCCTCTTCTGGTGTGTCTGAAGACAGCGGCAGTGTACTTATATAATAAATAAATATTTTTAAAAGTTCTAAAAAAGAAGAAATAGTGGCTGTTAGGCATTGCCTGACCCTGGTGGGGAACACCAGGCAGTCAGCAGGCATGACTATACCCATGGTGGATAAAAGGAATCATCACCCACCATTCCCCTGCAGGTCCCCTAACCCTGTGTGAAAGTGAAAGCAAAAAGATCAGGGGTTCAAAATCCTCTACAACTACATGGAAAGTTTGAGGCCTTTCTGAGCTTCAACAGATAGATAAATAGATAGGTAGATAGATAGATAGATAGATAGATAGATAGATAGATAGATAGATAGATAGACAAACAGATAGACAAACAGATGGACAGATAATTAACCAACAAATAAATAAGATTAAGTTAGTCACATAGTTTTGTCTAAGCAGACAATAGTGACACTATTATGCTACCTATAAAATGCCAAACATCTCCTTATTTTGGCCAAAAGAGTGACTGTTGGGCCAGCAAGACGGCTCACTGGATTAAAGAGCTTACTGCCATGCCTGATGGCTGGAGTTCAGTCCTTCAGACTCAGACTCAATGGTGGACGGAAAGCACCAACTCCAGTCAGTTGTCCTTGTCTCTCTGTCTCTGTTGATGTCTATCTCTCTCTCTCTCTCTCTCTCTCTCTCTCTCCCTCTCTCTCTCTCTCTCTCTCTCTCTCTCTCTCTCTTTCTCTCTCTCTCTCTCTCTCTCTCTCTCTCTCTCTCTCTCTTCTCTCTCTCTCTCCCTCTCCCTCTCTAGAAGCCACAAAGTCAACATATGTTCGGAAACCCACCCTCTTATGAAGAGGGCTGCAGAGAGTCACATGGCAGAGAATGGGCTGGAGAGAGGTGGGGAGGCAAGGCTTACGTGGTCAGCATCCGGAGTTCTTACCCTTGAGCCTACCTCAGACTCTCAGGATTTATGGAGCTGACCCTCAAGGGTTTAGACATTTTCTCAAATTAGCTCCAGAATCTGTTCTTCCTCCTGCACATTAAAGAACACTTTTGGATTCATGTGACACTTTTTCCTTAAATTCTACTTTCTTTGACAGTAATATTGTCAACCCCCGCTTTCCAAAGTGAAATTTTTATGATTCTTCTTAGGCCATAAGTGAAAAATGGTCATACATTCAAGTTTCTAATGGAAAAATATTTAAAATTCTGTATTTTAGGGCACACACGTAATTCACCCACCAATATTTCCTCTTTCGTCAATGTACCTATAACATTATAACAGACATATTCTAAATTATACATTTAAGAAATTCATAGTAGGCTAGTTTAAGAACACAGCCTAGGGCTGGGGCAAAGCTTAACTGATAGAGTGTTTTCCTGTCGAGCACAAAGCTC
>NC_137979.1:2260671-2268171 GCF_963924665.1 Micromys minutus
GGGCTGCTGTGAGTATTCTTTTTAGCTGGGGGGGACTCTTTTTGGCAATGTTCACCAAACAATCATTACTGAGCTTTCTAACTTTTTTTTATAAACCAGCAGAGTGAGAGGTGGGAGGGAGGCTTGCTGGGCCTTACCGAGGTGTCCCCTGAACAATCGGGTCTTGTGTCAGGCCTAATATAAAAGGGAACTTATTTGCAACCTGGAGAAGGGGGGTAGAGGTAGAGAAGGGAGGGGGACTGAGAGAGAGAGGAGAGAGAAAGAAATAAAGAAGGGAAGAGAACTGTCAAGGAGTCACTGGGGAGGAAAGGAGGGAAGGAAGGAGGGAGGGAAGAAGAGGGAGAGGGAGGGGAGGGGAGAGAGAGAAAGAATCATAGTCCTTCTATAGGCTCCCTTGTACCTGGCTGTTGCTAGGTAACTGTTGGGCGGAGCCTAGAGGAAATGCTAACAATCCCTCTATGTGATCCGCTCTGCAAAACAAGTTTAAGTCTGTCATCACTCTGAAAATGGAAGAAAGGAACCCTAAGTATTTGAAGACTGTATTAAAGAATAATAGGTTTAGTTTCTGAGCATGTGAAGTTAAACTGAAGTGGGATCCACAACAGTCTCTTACACTGAAAAGTGCTCAAGGCTGGCATGTTGGTGCACATCTGTAATCCAGCCCTCAAGAGGTAGGGGCATTCTAATGACAATGAAGTCCAAGCTGGGTCATATAGCAAGTCTGAAGCCAGCCTAAGCTAGATGCTTAACACGTATCAGGTCTTCAGCAAGTGAGCATCACACACACACACACACACTCACACACACACATACACACTCACACACACACACACACACACACACACTCACACACACACACACTCACACACACACACACACACACACACACACACACACACACACACTCACACAAGCCTTTTTCTGTTTCTTATCTCCGTTTATAGAAGCTCCTGCTTGAAGGTGTTTTCATCACATAAGTTTGAATTGAGGCATTCTCCTGGGGAAGACAGACCTCCAAAGCTAAAAAAAAAAAAAAAAAAAAAAAAAAAAAAAAAAAAAAAATGGCACATCTGTATTTGTGCTGAAAACAGAGTGCCTCTGGTCCACCAATTCCCAACATGGGGATGGACCATCACAGCATCTGTTAAAATGGAAGTCTCCTGGTCCCAATACTGGATGGCCTGAATCAGTCTGGGAATAGTTTCATTTGGAAACAAATCTTTCCTTCCTGCCCCCGCTTCCTTTTGAGGGAGAGTCTCCCTGTCCAGTCCAAGCTGACCTCAAACTCCGCTGAGCTCCATCACAGACATGCAGCTCCATGCCTAACTCTCCAAGTCATCCACTCAAAAGACTGCACTTAGAGAACACTCTAAGCTCAGAACCTTGCTTTCTAATGGAAAAAAAAAAATCAGTAGAGAGAAAGAAGCTGCCTCATCCTTCTGGTAAAGAATACACAAAAATAAAAGGCTGCCTTTCCCTTCTCCAATATTATTTCTGTGACTTCACTGTTATTTCTACACAGTGCAGGCCCCTGAAGAAACCTGGCCTGAAACTTAGCTTATTCCACAGAGTCTTAAGGCCTTTTCACACTTGAAATAGATTAGCTGGAGAGACCCCAAAGCCAATCTGTGCATTTGTTAAGAATGCAGACCCAGCCACTGTAGAAAACCAATTTAAATCACAGTGGCAATATTTACATGCTGCGTGACTCCGTGACAATTACTTGGCGCCTGTGTGCTTTACTTTGTCCCCATGTAAAGAGGTAAAACAACACATGTGCCTCGTGAAGAATTGCATATTCATAAAACACTAGCACCAAGCTCAGTAAACAATGAGGTCCCAGTAATCCGTGGCTATTAATCCATCTTAAAACATGGCACAGCAACTGCATTCTTCATCAGAATGTTCTCTGTGCCGTGCTGTTCCACGTGATCACCTGCAAGTGCATGCTTGAACAGCACATTTCTGGAACTAGCCAGTCGCAAGACCTACTGGATCACAACAACAATGGGACCCAGAGGTTTACATTAACAAGAGAAGGGACCCAGATCCCTCCTTTATTTACAAAAGCATGAGGTACATTTGACTAGAGGGAATGCTTTTTATCAATGAAAACTTGGTATCACAGAAGGCCAGGCACAGTTGACTGCTAATTTAATATGAATAAGAAATAGGTGAGCGCCACCTAGTGGTGCATTTTAGAATGCTCAGCTGGAGCTCAGCGGCTCACAGCTCTTCCAGAGGACCTGGGTTTGTTAACTCCATTTGCAGGGGATCCAACACCTCTGGTCTCCGAAGGCATCGGCACTCTTAAGTACATACCCACACACCGACACATACATAATCAGAATGCAAGGCTGAGCCAGTTAGAGCTCAGTGGATAAATGTGCTTGCCACAAAGACTTGTGGCCTGTGTTTGATCCCTGAGACCCAGGTCAGTGAGAATTAACTATTGAAGGTTGTCCCATGACCTCCATATGTGCACCATTAGACACACACTTCACTCATACACACACACCAGTCAAATAGTAGAACACAAGCCTAAGGTTAATTCAAATCCTTTCTCATAATTGATTTTGCCTTGAAAAGTAGATTGATACTAAAGATATCCAAGTGGCAGAAAAGCCATCTCTTGAGGGGAAATATGAGCATGCGATTTCTTTAGCTAGAAGAGAACTTCGAAAACTAAAGCATTTCTGCAGTCTGAAGTTAATGTATCTAATAACTCCTGTCATTTCCAGTCACTGCTCAAACAGTGGAAAGACATAATCCCTCGCCCAATCGCCCGTGGCGATACTGAAAGGAAACACAAAATCGCTAAGTGCCTTAAAACCCGGCAGTGAAACACCGCAAAGCTCCCTCGCCACCCCTGGTCCCAGGGGAAAGGAAATTGGAACAAGCATTCTGGTCCCGGTGTTCTATTTGATTCTCATCTCAACACTGCCACCTGCAGGACAAGACTTGGAAAGTTAACTATCCCGGGCAAAATGTTACTCAAGACCCTCAGCTGTTATTTTGTTTTGTTTTGGTTTTGGTTTTTGAACTTTTTATTTATTGATTCTTTGTGAATTTCACACCGTGTACCTCAGTCCCCTTGTATCTGCCTTCCGCCCTTACAACTTCCCCAACAGAAGAAACACACACACACACACACACACACACATTTAAAAAAATAAACAAAACAAAGCATGAAAGACATCTCATCGTGGAAGCTCTGGTGTATCACACTGTCTCAGACAGTACACCCCTCTGTCCACACATATTCACTTACAAATGTTCATCGAAATGAGTCGTCGGTCTGGTTCAAGGTCTCTGGCTTCGGTGACATCGTCGGTCAGCTATCCTGATGCTGCCCTGAGTCATGGGGATCCTGCAGCTTTAGATCAGCAAGGCTGACCCTTTCACCCATACCAACCTTTCACAGATGATTTAGATTTTGCAGTTGGCCAACTCAGAGCCCTGGACCTGGGCCTGGGTGGCAGCTGAGCTGGCAGGCACACCAGCTCTCCCTTATCCACACCACCAGGGCAAGTTCTGCAGCACTGCTCTAGCGAGGCCACCCAATGCCACCATCAGCAGGAGGCAGGGTCAGCTCTCTTGCTTTCATGCCCTCCGGGCCGGCTCACCCACACCCCCACCACCAGGGTCAGCTCCACTGTGCTACATGAAGGAAGGGCCAGCCCTCCAGAGAACGGAAGCCAGTGAGGGGCGGAACCAGTTCTACACAGCCGCTGGACATCCACGTGGTCCCAGGCAGCCGCCCCAACCAGGAACATCTCCGTGTTGTAGCGGTAACAGAAGCTATGGACACCAACACTGACCCTTGCTGCTGCTGAGTAGCCATGGACCCAAATATGTCCCTCAGTGGCAGCTCTGGCTGAGACTTCCCCATGTCCCCAGGTGGCAGGGCTGGCCACTCACAACAGGCTGCTCCTCTCCACCCTCGAGTCTCCAGATTCATCTCTCTCCATAATGCCCAAGCTGCTCCGCTTCTCTCCCATGTGACCTCCACATGCTCCCACACTGTGGTGGCTCCCTTTGCAGGCTGGCCACAAGGTTTGCTCCACCCCCAACCTACACACACACACACACACACACACACACACACACACACACACACACACACACACAGGACATCCCCAGTCTGCACTGCACGTTCTGGCCACAAGTGCATGCTGTGTACCGGAGGACAAGTCTGTAGACATTTTCCCCAACCCTCACCATGTGACCTGGCAGATTTCAGGTCTCTGTCTTCCTCCTCCCCACGCCCACCCGCTGCACTACCTGGATTGGATTTGGTTCTTATGTGTCCTGGACATAAAACAGCCTTGGACACCAAGCCAGGTATCAAGTTAGGATGGACAAAGGACCGCCATTTGCTCTGCCCCTGCCTAATAGTAACAATACCACCACCAAGGCCTGTTGCCAGGGGAGTTGGGGGTTGGGAGTGAGGGTTGTTGCTATGTTTAAGGCTAACTTCTGGTTCTAGTTGCACAGGCCTACACATGGCCATCAAAGCTTTCCAAATAATGCTGTAAAACTTGCACCAGGGACTTAGGAGAAGACCCACCCACTGAACGCTCTGTCTGCCTGACAGCCGAGTTCCAGACTGGGACTCCGGTAGTGAAAGCCTGTTCGCTGCCTGTTCTCTGCCCTGCACCCCCACTCCACGCCACTATACACGTGCACAATAAGAAAACCGCTAAGATTAGAGGCTAGAGCAATTAAGCTCTGGCTTAACGGCTCAGCAAGGAAGATCACCACTTGCTCTTCCAGAAATCCTGGGTTCAATTCCCAGCAACCACAGGACGACTCATGACCATCCGCAATTCTAGCTGCAGGAAGTCCAACTCCCCTCCCACACAGGGAGCACAGACATGCATGCAGACAAAATACCCATATTTGTAAAAAGTTTTTAAAAAATACTTTAAAAAAAAAAAATTAAAGTGTGGGCTGGAGGGATGGTTCAGAGGTTAAGAGCACTGACTGCTCTTCCAGAGGTCCTGAGTTCAAATCCCAGAAATCACATGGTGGCTCACAACCATCTGTAATGGGTTCCAATGCCCTCTTCTAGTCACTGAAGACAGTGACGGTGTACTCACATATATAAAATAAAATAATTTTTTAAATGAAGTGCAAGTTATATGCCCTTTCAGCAACTCAATGATAAATCATCAAAAAGTCGTTGATATTATTAAAAAAACTACATAGCATAACTGTGGAGTCAGAACCCCTGTCAGAGTGTGAACAATGACATGGCTGCCACACATGTCTTCACTTAGGCTGTTGTAAGATCCCAGGAGTCTGTTGTAAGCTCAGGAGCACGACCCACAGAAAACAATTAGACGACAGACCGCTGTAATAACAAGAGGTTTTTATTCCATGTACGTGGGGTTACTCATCCTCACAGGGAGAGTCAACCCTGAACTCAAAAAGCATACATCTTTTATACTTTTTGTGAGGGGCTTGAACTACTATTTTATCATTGGTCAGCAGTATAATTTTCAGAAAGAGGAGAGGAAGGGGAAGGAAAGGGGGAGAAACTTTGGCAGAAAGGTCGTTGACAATTTGCATTCTCCTTGGAATTCAGTACAGGGAGGTGTAGGGGAGCTGTTCCTAAAGCAGTCATTTTTGTTTTGTCTTAATCAGCTTGGTCAGTATAGCTGACCCCTAAGGCTGGCCAGCGCATGAGGAAGTTGTGTGTTGGAAATGGGGTGTACTGGAAATGGGAACCACAGTTGGTGGATCAACTGGTGATTGTGCTTAAACAAAAAGCATAAAAAGATGTAATGGTAGTATGCTTTTGTGTATGTGCTATGCTAAAGATTTAGAGGAGCAAAGATAATTGTCGTAGGTGATTTAAGGCTTTGTAAATAGATTAGAGGTAGTTTAATTGGAGGAGAGAGAGAAAAAATGGGTCTCAAAAAAACGGTCCTCTCCCTTGTCTGGGATGGTATGGCAAAAGGGAAGGAAAATAAACATAAGTTGTTCCAAAGTTCTTCCAGGGGCAGCAGGAGGTCAGGAGACATTCTCTCTGGCTCCCACTGGAGAAATGTCTAGTTCTGGTTCTGGGTCCCTTAGGAAGGATATCAGGGTCCCTTTGGCACATATCTCTCTCTCTGTGTCTCTCTCTGTCTCTGTCTCTCTCTCACACACACACACATGTTGTTTGTCCCTTGTCACCAAGCTGTCCACGTGTGTCACTTTATGTTAGTGTTTTTGTTGCTTGAGTGTTGCTTGTGTTTCATGTTCAAAAGAAAAATGGTTAAAACATCATCTGTCAGTTGCTCACCTCTTGATTTCGTTTTAACTGGTGTTTAAAATAGTAATAATAAAAGATAAAAAATAGAAAGCAGGCCTTTGGGGCCTTGCACTGGAAGTTAGCTCAGCTGGAGACCTGCTAAGAGCTACACAAGCCCCTTGTAAAGGTGCCAGCAGTTTCTCAGCTTAGACCTGATGGTTGATTTTCCTAGAAAAATCTGTGTTTACTAAGCTCAGCAGGTAACAGGTTGCTCATCTCTTAAAAGTGAGAATTTTATCTGGTTTAAATACATAAAACTTTATGTTTGTTTTGAAAGAAGTAAAAAATTATCTCCCTCCCCCACCTGTGTAGAAACAATGGCCCAGCAGCCCACCCTGCCTTGGCCTAAGGGACTTCCTTGAGTAAACAATTCTCAGGAGAATCATAAAGTGTGCTGACTGATAGCCATCTGACCCTCTAGAGAGTCCCAGTTAGGGTCCTGACACATATGTTCACTAACCAATAGGTTTAAAGGTCAGTATGCTTAGCCAATGAATTTAAATTATAACCTTGCTGATGTAACATGTACCCCTAAAAAGTATAAAAGTTTGTAACAGCCTTTTGGGGTCACCTCTCCTCTGGATGTAGGCCACCCCAGTGCACTCGACAAAATAAACCTCTTGATTTTGCATTGATCCCTGATCTCTCTCGTCTCATTCATGGGAACCTCAAATAAATAAGACTCAACTTGGGTCTTACAGTTTTTTACTGATTTTAAAATGTATAAATATGCTCTGCATGTTTTGGTTGTACAGTATTGGTTTATAAATAATTGGGTATGATTAAAACTTTGTAATATTGGTAACAGAAAGTTTGATTAAAACTAGTAACTTGATTGGAATCATTCTGAACAACATGTGGCATGAGCCAACCTAGAGAAATAGTCTTCTATAAATACCCCAAACTTGGGATAATATTTGATGTAATTCTTGTTCTAAACAGGCTTATAGATATGATTTAAATGAGGTATTAAAAGCTGCCTCGGGGCTGGAGAGATGGCTCATTGGTTAAGAGCACTGACTGCTCTTCCAGAGGCCCTGAGTTCAATTCCCAGCAACCACATGGTGGCTCACAACCACCTGTAGGACCCTTTTCTGCTGTGTCTGAAGGCAGCTACAGTGTACTCATATACATAAAATAATGAAATAAATATTTAAAAAAAAAAAAAAAAAGAGCTGCCTCATCATGTGCTCATATAT